>NC_092860.1:156237449-156257104 GCF_032062135.1 Pyxicephalus adspersus
CAGGACCTCCTTTCTCCTGCTAGTGACTCATCTAGTGATGGTGACCCCACAATTCTATCTATATAGAGGAATCAGGACCTCCTTTCTCCTGCTAGTGACTCATCTAGTAATACACCACACATTTTTTTCTATTTGAAAGAATTAAGGCTTTCTTCCACCTGCTAGTAATCTCTCTCTCCAAATTTTGCTTGACATTGAAATAAGCACCACCATTTTTTCCCTCTGACCTTCCTTGTCAAACATTTGAGCATATCACACACAAACAGATGAAATAAAGAACTTAGCATTGAGCCTTGATGAAAACCATTCATTGCTTGGTTGGTTTCTGCTCCAAATAAACCCCATTCATATTTACACTGTGATATCTGTCCTGAAGCTAACTGTGCATACCTACAAGGTAAGTCCTAGTTTGCACATTTCTTTAATGAAATCGTTATGTGTATTGCCAATAAGGTTCACCGACGCACTTATATAATACAAATCTCAAACCATAAGCCAGTTGTAAGGTAAATAGCAATGGCCAGCCCTTGGACTTCCCTATCAGCTACAACTTCGGCTTCCTTGTATCTCCTATAACCTGTTTTTATTTGTACTTTTTTATTTACTTCTGAAGTGAAGAATGGTTTTGTTTCTCTGTATATATAGAATTTAAAGGCTGAAGGTAAGGTAGGTGCGTTTACTTTTTTACCTTCATAGTGCTATATATTATTGAGAAGATATATGTCAAGTCGTATTTGTTCATAGGAAATAAAAAAAAACAATTCTCAGTAATCATATCATAATATCTGGAAAAAAATTTACAGAAAGTTTTACAATATAAAACACTTATTTCTTAGATTGATGGCCAGGGCTTTTGTAAATGCTCTAGTTTTCATCTCTGTTATTGAAGATATAAACAAGACTCTAGGAGCTTCAATCAATATCACATTGGGCTATTATCTGTATGATTCTTGGTCTGATCCCAGGAAAGCTATAAGGAGTGTATTGAATATCTTATCTGGACCAGGGAAGACAATTCCTAATTATTTCTGTACAGGACACAACAAGCTGGCCGGTGTTATTGGAGATCAGTATTCTTACTCAACAATCCCAATAGCTCAGATCCTCGGACTGTACAGATACACACAGGTCAGTACAAGCTTCCTCCTATTCTACAACATGCCTGTATAGGAAGAAGCTATAAATTTTTTTTTACTGTAATGTACTTTACTCCTTTACTTTCCTGTCATAGCTTTCCAATGAACCATTTGTTGCTAAGTCTCCAATGCACATCTGATTGCCCTTTGCACTGCCAGCTTGTACATTGTATAGTGAGAGAAGCCACAGCGTGCGGAGGTGAGTAGTAGGTAGATATTCCAACAAGAAATATAAAACAGACCATCAGAATAGTAAGTATGTTGCCTTTTTTATTACAGGGATGATAACAGTGTCACTTCATCTAGAAGATTTTGAAACAGTTGACAATCTTTATAACAGCTAGATTGTAAAAAAAAAGGTCTAAAAGTGCTAATAAGTAATGTCACACTTGTTAAATTCTGATCCTCTAAAATAATAGTTTATAAAAACAGTCTAATGCTGTTATTTATCAGGGCGACATTGCTAGTAATGTGAAAGACCTGGGCCACCCTTGGGCAAAATGATGAGATAAAAGAAAAGGCTGATAGTGCTTAACATTGGGTGTGCTTTGAAATGTATGCTTAGAACAGAGCCACAGGCTTATGCCCAAAGCCGGCACGACAGGCTGGGGGGTGTAGAGTAGTGATTCAGGTGGGATGGAGTCCAGGTAATTTGCCTCCCTAATAACCCATAAGTAACCTATTGGAGGACTAGAGTTAGTAGTGTACAGGGAAGGGTACACAAAACTACCTGATAGATGCTGTAGTAATAAACACAAAACTCAAAAATATCTCTTTAATAAGCACTGCCTGTTGTTTAGGAATCATTTGTACACTGTCAAACTTCTTATGATATGGAAGCATTGGGTCAACATACCTGAACGTGAGTAAAAGAACAAATGAAGGAGGTGACTGGAAACGGGAAGTTGCCTGAACAAGAAGTCTCCTTTGGCTCTGCCCCCAGCTTCCAATATGTGTCTCCTGTTGCTGATTCTCCTGTGTACCAACCCTGGCTTCACCTTTGACTATTATCGATTACTCCTGTTTGCCACCTGCCCTGACCACTGGCTTGTCTTACCAGGCTCCTGCCACGTTCCTGCACCACGCTTTATCCCTGTCTGCCAGAAGTCACTAGCTCCTGCGTGGACATGGACCTCAACCTGGCAACAGCCCGCAAGGTAACATTCTCATCTCTAGAGGCTTTGGAGAAGACTGGGCTGTTGCTTAGATTTTGCGCCCCATGCACGTTTCAACCAATTGGGTTCGTGACTAGAATTGGTGTTCGAATTCGGGTGGTCCTTATATGCGACCAGAATATGACTGTTCGAATTCGGATAGATCCAAGTCCAAAAAAACGGGATTCGACAGCAAGAAAATTTTAAAAAATATAATATTATATATTTTTTTTAATATTTTTTTTTACAGGTTATCCTACAATGACATGATATCTCTTACTCTGTAACACACTTTCCAGAACAGTAATATTCTCATACATTTGTTCCATTTTTCTTTTATCCACTGCGAGAAAAATGTAATATTACTGTGAGTTTTACAGAGTAAGAGATACTTGCCAGCTGCAATCATTGAGAAGAATGTGCGATCCCCGGGGCACTACAGGATAATTAACCCGTAGTACCCCGGGGATCATAGTGGAACTGCAGAGTTCGTCTGCAGTTCAGTTCCCACGGTCACATGACCATGGGAACTTTGCGGTCACAGCTGTGACTGCAGGTGATCCCCGGGCACTAGGGGTTGAATGGGGACGTTTCCCCATTCATCATATCTAGTGCCTTGTGTTCTTGGATAGAGAAACGTTATCCAAGAAGACATACAAATAGTAATGGGCTGCAAGAACAATCTGATTGCTCTTGCAGCCCTTAATAGTCCCTAAAAATAACCAGAATTCTCCCACCGTTGACTTCAATGGTGTTCGAATTCAGCATTCGATCACCCGAACAATATCTCACTATTCGATTGAATAGCTGTTGAATTGAATAGTGAAGTATTCAAACAACATTATTGGTGACACACAGGGTCCAATACCCCTCCCAACCATTACAGGCTGGCTCTCGGGAGGTTCAGTAGGCATCTCTCTCTGATCAGAGCCACTAAGGGTCAGAGTGCTTTGCGGCATTGCAAGGTAACTGAGAAGTTAGTACACTACATCTCTAGGTGGATCAGTGTCGCACCCTTGGGGGTCTCAAGGTTCTGTGTTTTCCATAAAATCTAATGGGAGATTCTGTCAAACATTCAGATTGTTGAACACAGTTTTTAGCGCTACAGAATGTTGATTAGCCTCAGCCAATTCTGGGAGGCCCCTTACACAGATATTCCTCCATGGACCTCTATCATCTAGGTCTTCCATAAACATGTGCATCACTATTTGGGTAGAGTGTTGCACAGTGATGTGCCCTAGTGTAGGTAAATCCGTGTTATGCTTAGAGGCTTCTTGTTCTGCAATAGTCTGGCAGCCTCTGAGCGAATGTCTTCCTTCAGTTCTGTAACTGTGGCCAAAAGAGCATTTTTAATATAAGAAGTGCAAGTTTGTAAGTTAGTGCAATGTGAAAGTTGGCTCATATAGGTGAGTTTGTGGTCTGCCAAAAAATGTTTTGACCTTGAAGTATTTCACAGTCAGAGTCCACTGGTGAAGTAACAGCAGGCAACACTATTTACACACATGCAGCCAGTAAAGGAAATTACATCAAAGTATTGAGGATTGAAATATTTGGTATTTATTTACTTGGCACATTCTCGGCCTTAAAAAAAACTAGTAACATTTATGATTTATATGACAACATATATTTATATAAATAAGAATAAAATAATATATTTCTCCCGTCTCCCTAGATCAGTTATGGATCCACAGACTACACATTGACTGACAGACGGCTTTATCCTCATGTGTTCAGAACCATTCAGAATGATCACGTCCATTATTTAGCCATTGCAAAACTGGTGAAACATTTTGGCTGGACGTGGGTTGGAATACTTTTATCAGATAATGATGCTGGAGAGAACGAGGCACAAATTCTAAAGAAATATCTGAGTGCTCAGGGGATTTGTGTGGCTTTTGAATTTAGATTTTTGAGGTCTGCAACATATAAACAGTGGCATAGACATTTTAGAAATAAACATTGCAATGTTGTAATACTTTGTGGGTCCTTCTCAAATGTTGTGTATACTTATCTAAAACTTTATGATAATTTTAACCCAAATGCTGTGATTATTTTCCCACCCACTTGGATTTCTGGTGATTTCTTTCCAAATAGGTTATTTCCTCATTTTAACACGGGTTTGGCTTTAGATCTTCTAGAAATACAATTTCAGAGTGCTCAGCATTTACTGGATATTACTTTATTATCAAGACCTCCAATAAACAGGCTGCTGCATGATGAACTGATCATTACATTGTACAATGTTTTATCAAATAACAATGGAAATCATTTTCTTTTAAAAAATGCTACTTATATCAGTAATAATGTCTCAATAGAGGATGCTATACCTTATGTAAAGGGTTTTCAATCTCTGGGATACCCTGTACAGATGTATGTTGCAGTGCAAGCTTTGGCCCAAACTGCATTTATAGCATGCGAATTAAAGGCTGGATTTAGCAATATCAGATTTGATCAGGTAACTTTTCACTTAAAATTTAGGTTAGGTAACCCTACTTTTTAAATTACCAAGGTTGAGGATACCCCATATATTAAGAAGAGAGAAGGACCTATTTTATTAGGAGCCTTCTTTCCTCTGTTCTCTTTTTAGTTTTACATTCTATCTTTCTCCCTACAATGAGTTGTGTGTAAGCAAAGGTTTTGATAAAAATCCCTCAAATGCCACAGAACTAATAATGTATTAGCAGGTTACTTGCAATGAGATTTGTGTATACTATCCACAATTCATGTTTTTCTCAAAATACATGGTGAGAAATCTGCCAAAACTATTTTTGACACAGTATAAGGGTTGACATTTCTAGAAATCCATCTTGTATTTAGAAAGCCATTAGGAGATTAAAGTAGTAATACAAAAAAGATCACCAAAAGTGAACCTTAACTCAAGAAAGATAAAACCATATAGAAAGAAAGAGTTACGTTCCATGCCACACATAGTGGCAGATGCCGTTTTCTGTATAAACACAAAATTTTTTAAAGCTCATATAAAATCTGATGTCCTAGTGAATGTAGGCCTATTCTATTAGCAGATCCTATTAGGAGATTGATTAATGTGTAACCATGGGCAGTTCACAGATTGGGAGCAATATTCAGCCAACTAGTTTGCCATTTTGGAGCTCCATCAAGCTAGAAAGCATCATAAATACTGGATATTTGCCTCTCTTTTTAAGGTATCTTTGTTCCAACAAAATTGATTGACATGGCATCTAGAGTTTTTCCTCAATAGCCCCTTTGCTTTCTTGGAAGTGGAAGTGATGGATTAGGTCTCTCAGAGCACAAAATACTGGAGGAAGTGGTTTGTAAGGCCAAGATTGTTTTTAATATGCCTTGGAGAGTATGCTTCTGGTATCCTGGCCTGGCTGATTTGGATGTAGGTGGAGGTTGTTCTGTCTCTCCCAGCTTTCCATATCGTTAATGTCCCTAATGTTTTCAGAGATAGAATGATGTTGTAGTGCTGACTCATGTTGATCTTTTTCGAGGTCTCCTATGGTTTGTCCCTGAGCATCAAACTGAGACTTACATCCCCTACGTTAGTCTAGGTCTCAGAAAGAAGCCATTGTCGAATTAAAGCTTATCTAAACTCAGACTTTTCGCTTTACATAAAAGGGTAGACAACCCTTAGGTTTTTTTGTGTTTATTTTAAGTGCAACATCCTTTTTTTAAATAAAAAGGATGCAGCCCCCTTAATTCTCAATCGCCTAGGCAATCAAAAAAGAATGGGAGCACAGAGCCTCCCGGGATACCTATGTCACTCATCCTGGGAGGCTCTTGGCTGCTCCTTCTGCGTATGCCTGAGTATCTTAGGCATGTGCAGAAGAAGCCCTTTCATCAAGAGGGACAGAATGTGCAGTGAGAATGGCTAGTTTTTTTCCCATCGCCAAATGCAGGTGTGAGATCAGGTGACGTAGGAAGAATAAACAGTAAGAAAAGAGGAAAAGATGGCGGCTCCTTCTGTGCTGCCCTAAAGATGGATACTGGGACGACGTGGGACCCGATGGGAGAAACCTCCCAATAGATAGACTGCTCTGTGGGATTGAAGGTAAGTGTGTGTGTGTTTTTGTTTTGTTTTGACCAGCTTGGACTATGAATCAGAAAGCTGGGAATTCATCAGGGAGCTATGTCAAATCTAGGTGCATTACACCAGGTCCTGGTGAGGCCACCGAAGGATATACCTTACTTTGCATGCTTCCAGTAGTCTCACTGTCTACTGTTAGGAACAATTTAATGGACCTGGCAGCCACAGTCTTGGGTCCCTCAGACCTCCCAGACTTCTCCCCAGAGTTTTGTTACCCATTCCCAGAAAAGGTTAAATGAAACGTCGAAATAATGATTGAATACTGTAAAATAAAAAAACTTTATTATTCTTTTTTTTTTTATTAAAATTAATGCTTTGCAACTACTTATATTATACTACATGTTTGGTCGTAGTTTTAGATACTTTTTTACAATTTACAATACTGTAGAAAGGTTTTGGGAAGTTGTGATAAAATGTGGTAAAGTAAGAATGCTTTCAGAGATAAAAATTCTAATTGTTTGTAGTTAGGCCTCTAATGTGCAAGGAAAGGAGCATAGGAGAAGGCCGACATGACTGGGCAGACAGGAGCAGACAGCATAGGGTTACGTTTTTGGTCGGAAGTGAGTAAAAGTTAGAAGGGGGGAGTAAGGAGGAGGAGGTATAGGAGGGGCAGGAGGAGTTAAAAGGTCAGGAAGAGGAAGTAAGGGTCTTTTAGGAGAGAGACAGCGTACAGGCAAAGATTTTTTCCCACCCTCCTTTCCTTGTTGTTGTTAGTTCAGTTATTGGATGGCAGTGTGGGGGTTTTTGGTTGGTCATAAGTGTGGGTGGTTAAGGTCCTCGAGGGGAGTGTGCTGGTTGTTAATAAATATGGTTTTAGCGACCCATCTATGATATGTTGTCTGGTTTGGTTAATGGTTTGGTGTAAATTGTTTTTAGGGGTCTGCACAGGGAAGAAAAGTATATATTCGTTCCCGAGCTGGGAGTATAAAAAAGTTTAATGTGGTGGCCTTCGAGACCCACATTTACCACGGTCGGCGTTGATACTTCCGTCGCCACAGTAAATAGGGAAATCTCTCTCCTGCAGGATGCATACGGAGGAGAGGGATTTCACATCAGGGGGCGTTCCCTGGTGGTGGGCAGAGCCATCAGTATGGGTCCAGCCTAGTGTGCTCCCTCCCACCCCATAAATGGCCTAGTGGCCATAAAACTTTGGCGACCCCTGCTCTAAAATGTAAACAGGACCAAACAACTTAGCTATGTGAAAAACATACAAACTTGGGTGCAGAAAAATGCCAGCAGGTGTTCTGGACTGATGAACCTAAATCTGAAATATTTGACTGTATCAGAAGGCAATTCAGACTGAAGAATGGTACAATAATGAGTGTTTGCAAGCAACAGTAAAGCATAGCGGAGGTTCTTTGAAAGTTTGTGGCTACATGTCTGGAAAAGGAGTAATTATTAGGATTATTGGTGATATCAATGCTGAAAAATACAAGAAGATACTTATCCATCATACAGTACCATCAGGGATCCCTGATCTGCAACAGGACAGCAACCCCAAGCATATAGCCAAAGTCATTAAGAACTTTCTTCTGAAGAACAAGGAGTCCTGTAAGTGATAGTAAGGCCCTGATCTCAAAGCTGTAATACATTTCTATTCTGTTTATTCACATTGAATTGCTTCTATTCGTAAACTTCTATTTGTGAAAACAAGAAATTAGTTGTCTGCTATCTGCTTCCTAATTCCCTTTAAGCTGTGCAGCCTGAGATTTACCAACTCAGCATCCCAAATACAAACTCTGAGGCTGTGCACAGCTGAGGCGGATTTTAGGAGCAGATTAGCCCCTGGCTCCATTCTGTGCTGCCATGGACTAATATTACTTTATAGGCTTTTTTCTCCCAGTCACCAGTTGTATGTGATAATATTAAGCTGGGCAGACCTGCTGCTGGTGTGTTATGTCATTTGAATTACTGCTGCTAACTTTGCCTGTGTTTGAACAATGTGTACATGGACTGGACTGATTTTTGCCTGCGACCCTGACCCTGCTTTGTCTTTACCCCTGGATACCTCATCTGGTGGACAGATTACCCTGCAGGAATCCTGGTATTGCAATATCTGTGGGTTCCTGGTCCTCTGTCAGTCCTTTCCCGGACACCATGCCTTGCACACAGAAGTCCTTGTGCAACCGTGTGCTGGGACGGCATAACAAATCTCCTAAGGATGAGCAGGGGCTTGCCATAATCAAAAATGTGGTGTTAGAATGAGGTACTGACATCTAGTCAGCAATATGAGGATTAACAATTTTCATTTTGACTTTCAGCTGTATAAATATGTAAAACTAATCAAAAACCCAATAAAGATTTACAATAATAAAACTTTATTTGATAAAAATGGGGAATTTCTTATCCCATTCAAAATAGTAAATTTGATAAATCCTGGAAAATTTACATCACTTAGTATTAATGTTGGACAATATCTTCCATTGAAACCAGACAATCAGCAATTCTACTTTAACTATAGTGCTATAAGATGGAACAGATACCACAATAAGGTGAGGAGGAAACATTGTACATGTTAGCCTTGGTGGTAGAATGTTCAAAATGCTGAATGGATTAATTTTTGTATTTTACAAATATGCATATCTACATGAAATAAAGATGACACTGATGAAAGACTAAGATATTGGAGTTTATTACCCTACAGCCCGGTGTTTCTCAACAAATGATCCTCCAGAGGATGCTAGGAGTTCTTGAGCCATGAGAAATTGGTGTCTCTAAGACCAGTTTAACTGACACCAATAAGCTTTTTGGCTTTCCTGAGCCACCCATGGCCTTAGGCTCCAACTTCGCCCAGATTCAGAAGCACATTCCCTTTTCCTATAACTAACCAAATACTTCAGAGTCATCTCCAATTCTTGTTTGGCCCACCCATTCCATCCAGTACACTTTTCCACAATTCCATCCATATCGAGACCTGCCTCCAGACCTTACTATAAATATTGCAGGAGACAGAAACATGTAATTCCAAATTAGGAGAATATCCAGATAGAATCATTCCAGATAGAACCACATAGACAAAACTGATCTAGAGGTAAGCAAAAAAACCCTTATTAACCCTGGTTCAATTTGCTTTAAAAGGGGGGAAAATTCCTTCCTGATTCCATGAGGCAATTAATGTTCCTTGGATCAACAGTCTCTGCTGTCTTACTTAAAAACATTATTATTATTATTATTATTATTATTATTATTATTATTAAACAGGATTTATATAGCGCCAACATATTATGCAGCACTGTACATAAAATAGGGATTGCAAATGACAGACTAATACAGACAGTGATACAGGAGGAGAGGACCCTGCCCCGAAGAGCTTACAATCTAGTAGATGGGGGAATTTCACACACAATGGGATGGGAAATTTGTAGTGGTGGGAAGTAGTGATGGTTTCAGAAAACAGAAGAAGACGGGTAGGCAAGTTTGAAAAAATGGGTTTTGAGCGCTCTTTTAAATGAGCAGAAAGTAGGAGCAAGCCGAATAGGACGAGGAGACCATTCCAGAGACTGGGGGCAACTCTAGAGATGTCTTGTATCCGTGCGTGTGATGAGGTTATGAGTGAGGAAGTCAGTAGTAGGTCATTGGAGGAGCGGAGAGAGCGGCAGGGGGAGTATTCTTCTATCAGGGCAGAAATGTAAGTGGGACAATAACTGTGGAGGGATTTGAAGGCAAAGCACAGGAGCTTGAATTTGATTCTAAGGTGAAATGGAAGCCAATGGAGAGGACTACAAAGAGATGTAGCGGAAGAGGAGCGGAGGGAAGGATGAATGAGTCTGGCTGCAGCATTCATAATAGATTGTAGAGGAGAGAGTCGGGTTAGTGGAATACCAGAGAGAAGGAGATTACAGTAGTCCAGACGAGAGATGATAAGATTTTTCCCCACATTATATCACTTGTTATCTCAGTCTAGATTTAGCTTATATATTGTGGTGGAGCATACCTAATAATGCTTTGTAAATGTCTCCTCAGTGTTATACCTCAAAGACAACGGTAGCCTAGACCTTAAAATTCAGCTTCATCTTTACCTTCTCCCATGAGTCATGAGAATTGTAGTTTTAGTCCGCAACAGTAAGTGTATTGAATGTTACACATGGTAGATCCTCCCTCAGTCTTGAAGACAGTTGCTGTTAATATTATTACCAATATATATACCATTATTACATCTATTATTACCAACCAAATAACAGTTTGTTTTTGTTTATTACTTGGTATTTCCTGAAACAATATTGTCATGCATTCAAACAATATATGTTATTACGTTTTAGAAACCCAGATCTCAGTGTTCAGACAATTGTCATCCAGGAACCAGAAAAAAGCCCGGATTGTCTATTCAGCTTTGCTGCTATGAGTGTGTCCCGTGTTCAGAGGGGGAGATATCCAATATTACAGGTATATTGAATATATAAGTATATATCATATATATTATGTAAATATTCACTCACTGGACAATTCGCTGATTAAGTGACTTAACATGTGACTAACCAAGTTAATACGTTTTTACAGAAAATGGTCTGAAAAAAATATCCAATGACCAGAAGTTTTTAGGCAAAAAAATCGTGCTGAGGCCAGAGGTTAGTGGAGATGCCAGCTGATAAAAAAACAAACAGAACTAAAGTAAAAATAAAGAAAATGACACCCTTAGTTGCACAGATCCATCTATCTTCCTGAAGCTGCCTTCCATACAATCGTCATCATCATCGTCACGGTTTCTTGCATACATTCAATTTATACCGGGTAGATTGCAAAAAATGATTCAAAATCAGTGAATGAGTAATGTATAAACTTGTACCACTGGTCAAAAAATGTACTAACATGTTTGTCATCATTCCGTTCAGCATCTAGAGCATCTCTATAGAACACGTTCAGCATTTCTTTAATTACCTCCAGCTTAGGGTGTAGGGGGTCAGCCTAACCCACAAGAGTCTCTGCCAATACCTTAATCAATGGCAAAAACTGTAGCCGATGAACTCATGTAGCTGACAAAGCTTCATACTTAAGTAAAGTCAAGTGTGGCAGCAGACGGTGACCCCTCAAGAATTCTTAAAACTTTATATGTCCTATGTAGCTACTTAAATTGCGTCTCTCTCCACACTTCATTTACCATTACTTTGCATAATTCTTGGTAACCCCTAGTCACAATAGAAACCACATCCTCCAAATGCAGCTCCTCTCCCCACCTGCTTATATTGGATGACAGCAGAGATATGTTAAAATATTCCCGGATCAATCTGTGGATTTCCGATATGAAAAGGAAGGTGAGGAACAAGAAATTGCCAAATCCATTGTAGCCCAATGCTCCCGGTATATCCTTCACTAATGATTTATTTTGATTAATCTGTACTTGTAAATAGTACAAAGGGTGGTTCAGAATCACCGTGGACATGAGTTTGGCCCATAATTCTCTAAAGGTCACCATCCATCCCTATTATTGGTTATACAGATCTCCTGCTACAGTTACCATTTTACGTTTCCATTTCCAAAAATTATGAGTATCCCCTTGTGGGAACATAGGGTTTCCGCAAATGGCTAAATGCCTGGATAGACTGAATGAAAGATTCATCCTTCTCTTCACGTCCCACCAAGCAAGTTTGGTACCCTTAACCAGAATATTGTCCTTTAGCTTTGTGGGAAGCAATGAAAAGGTACAATGTAGTAGGGCTCTAAGATCCCAGGGGAACACCATTGCACTTTCGAATGCATAATTCGAAAAATGGGAAGTCCTCTTCAGCCAATCCACAATATGTCTAATTAAACGCGCTAGTAAATAGATTATTAAGTCAATTTTGAGAAGCGTGTGTTGAGATGTAACATACCCTTGCAGCATTGCATCATAAGTATGGTCTATAGCAGGTAGAGGAGCTTGGAGATCATTTTAAGCAAATTAATTCTGCCAAATAATGATATTGGTAAATTATGCCACATCTCCAGTTCCCGCTGTATCTTGGCTAACAAAGATGCATAGTTTAATCCATAAATCGAGGATGGTTGTTTACCAATATGAATACCTGGGTATGTGATATGTTCCCTTGTGGTTAAAAAGGGCGAACTCGTATCCATCAGTCAGGTCAGGGGAAGAATTTCACTCTTGTCTATATTATTCTTTGGACCTGAGCGAAGTTCAAATTGAGTGAAAACATAATGTATCAATGATAAGTCTGCAGTAGGATCGGGCGTAAAGAGAAGAATGTCATTTGCCAATGCCAAAAATATCATCAATGCCAAAATTGCTGTTTTGATTTCGCTATTATGAATCTTAAGCCCATGTAACTCTGGTGAGCATTCAAAAAAGTACACCAGAGGTTCCACCACAATATTAAACAAAAGTGGGGAGAGAGAGCAACCTTGTCTAGGGCCCCCTCCAACCTTAGGGCTCGGACAAAAAATCCTGGCGTGTGGACCCTTGCACAATGTGACCTGTACATAGTCGAAAGCAGAGCCATGTAGGGGGCCTAGAAACCCAATTTCTCAAGCACGGAGAAAAGTAAGATGACATATATGCTGTCAAATGCCTTTTTCAGGGTCAATACTAACAATGGCAATATCTTCTGTCGAGTGTTCGCAAAATCCAGGGCAGGTAAAACTTTACAGATATTGCTTACTCCTGATCGGCCCCACACAGAGCCCACCTGGAGGTAGGAAATCAGTTGAGGCAACAAAGAAGCCAGTCTGATGGAAAGATGTTTGGACAGAATCTTTGAATCGATGAGAGAAATGGGTGGTATGAGTCGGGGCATCTAGGATTCCTGTTCTTTTTGGGAATTACAATTACTAGTATTCAGCCACAAAACCATCAGCCCCTTCTGACTTGCCGTTGGCCAAAAACTCCAGATTCTCTTACGTTAACACAGGAAAAGGAATGGAGCCAAAAATGGAGGCGTTTGATATATAGTTTTCCCAGTTTTTTTGGAATATAGCTTAAGATAATAATCTGCTAACTGCCTATATTGCTCAAGTCTATCAAGCCCCATGTCAAATTATCTTTTGGCCGCCATCCAAGTTTCTCTAGCGGTTGGGGACGGGGATGCTGTTGCGCCTGGCGTAATTTATGTAGTGCATGCTACTATTGTACATCTGTTTGTTTTTTTCTTTTTCCAATATATGACATAATACAGCCCCTCATTTAGGCCTTCCCAGTCTCCCAGAACAATTGAGGACCTTTTCTATGCTCCTCATTCATATCCACATAGGTGTGCCAGGCAGAATGTAATTTTGCCTGAAAGGCATCATCTTTACACAGAAAAAAAGGGAAGTGCCAGAATATGGTATCACCTTTAGGTATCATGCTGGACAAGGACACCTGAATAGGGAATTCAATAGTGACCCTACAAAGCCTTCCCTCCCTATGACATTGGGAAGATAACACCTTACCACATAGGTTTTTTGTGAAGCAAAATAGGCACATCTGCCTTACGCTCTATTCCCGGAGTTCCCAGAACCACCCCAGGATCTTTAGTAAGGGGACCCAATCTATGAGCCCATTAAACTCTGCATAGGTGATCCAGACCTAGCAGCTCCAGCAAACTGCGGTAACATACCTGGCTTGATAGACTCTGGTAGTCCCACAATCCTCAGGTTGTTATGCAGAGATCTGTTTTCCAGATCGTACACTTTATAAGTTAGTAAGCACGCATCTGATTTTCAATGGAGGCTTTCTGGGTACGAGCCTGAAGCAGGTCATCCTAATTGGAAGAGATTCTGGCCTCAGCAGTGAATATCTTGTTAGCCTGGCTTTTTAAATCTTGCTGCAAGGATTTTATCCCTTTGCCCAATGCTGTATCAATAGCCTCTTGTATAGAAGGCTTAAGAAGAACAGCAACTGCTTCTGCTATTTTAGCATGTTCTGATAGGTAATAGTGAGGCTCACCTTTGTTATCTTCAGAGACACATGAGTGCTCTGAGGGCGGTTCATCCGCCATCTTGCATTACTGCCCGTTACTTTTCTCTTTCTGCTTCCCCATGGCTGGAGAGCTGCATGCAGCCATTTTGGCTATAAATCTATCCATGCAGCAAGTTACAGGGAGTCACAGCAGGAGGTAGAGTATGGTATTCAGTGCAGAATAAGGAAAGCAGTACCTCCGAGTGAGCGGGAGCCACTCCAATCAAGATGACCCGGAACCAAACGTCAGGGGTTTCGTATAAAAAGATTTGGGAATCTGGTGGGCAGCAGAAAAGGTAAGTATTGTCACTCTTTCAGGTAACGCTGTCAATTACACTATTTGTATTGGTTACTTTTTGAGTTTTACCTAATCAACAGTGATGATCTATTTTGTATATTTAGATCATACATGTTTTGTTAAAAAATAAGGAAAGGTTCAAAGTAAGTTCATAAAATGTCCTTACACCCCTTCCCCATCTTTTTGCACTCCTTCCATAAATTCACTCAGTTTTTATCTTTACAAGAAGGCGGATGAAAAGCTGACTGGGGGTTGTGATACAACAGCGCTATTTCCTTCTGTCATCATGTTCCCTGTTAGAAAATATTCACTTGGCAAAACCTGATTGGCCTCAAATATGATCCATTCCTAACCCAGTCTGGCTGAAGAAGGAATATGAAAAACTAATAACGAGAAAGATTCTGGGTGCATTTAAAGGTTTTATAGTTTTGTATTGTTCTGCAATTACATGTTTTAAAGAAAATTGAACTAATTTATATAGAAAAATAGGCGTTTGCATCTCTGATGGTGTCAGTGATTTCATTATTTGGAATGAAATATACATACATTGTATGTTGGCAGATAGTGAAAACTGCATGAAGTGCACAGAAGACGAATGGCCAAATCAGAAGAAGGATCAGTGTATTGAAAAATCTCTGGAATTTCTCCCCTACACAGATGATATCTCTAAAATATTTATATCACTCTCTGTCTCATTCTGCATTGTGACTCTCTTAGTGATAGGGATTTTTATATTCTATCTGAACACCCCCATTGTCAAAGCTAATAACAGAAACCTGAGTTTTGTTCTCCTTGTCTGCATCTTTTTAAGCTTCCTCTGTGTGTTCCTGTTCCTTGGTCAGCCCCTGGATATAACCTGTATACTGCGTGTCATGACATTTGGAGTCATCTTCTCCATAGCCGTCTCCTCTCTCCTGGCCAAAACAATCATGGTTTACATTGCTTTCAGAGCCACCAAACCTGGCAGCTACTGGAGGAAATGGATTGGAGTCACACTGGCCAATTCCATAGTATCAGTGTGTTCATCTGTTCAGGGTATAATATGTCTTATTTGGATGTCTGTATCTCACCCCTTTCAGGAAATGGACACTCACTCCTATCAGGACAAGATTGTCATTCAGTGTAATGAGGGGTCAGTTATCGGGTTCTACTCCGTGTTGGGTTATATGGGGTTTCTGGCAGCTGTGAGTTTTGTTCTGGCTTTCATGGTGAGGACATTACCGGACAGTTTTAATGAGGCCAAGTACATCACCTTCAGCATGCTGGTGTTCTGCAGTGTGTGGATTGCCATGATCCCAGCCTATCTGAGCACCAAAGGGAAATACATGGTGGCTGTGGAGGTATTCGCCATATTGGCTTCCAGTGCTGGACTTCTAGGATGTATATTTCTCCCAAAATGTTTCATCATTCTATTTAGACCTAAATTGAATACCCTGGCATGTTTGCGTGAAAACAAAATTAGTATTTAGTTACTTTCTAGTATGTTTTAAATATTCATAAAGAAGTGTGTATCTTGTTAGAAATATACATATAATCTCTACAAATGGTACAGATAAGCTTAAACAACAGCGGGCTTTAGAGGCAGAAAGAGTAAACGGTAAAAGACCACCAGTGGAAGCTCAGATACAAAGAGATCATTGCTTGCTTACCCTGTAATCATTATCTAATCTATGACTATTGGTTTTTCAAAGAAATCTGCTCAGAACAGATTCCTACCTGGAATATTTAGATTTTCTGAGATCAGACCGGAATCAAAAATTTTGAGTTCCAATTTGGTTAGTACCGTATTTTTTGCCGTATAAGATGCACTTTTTCTTCCCCAAAACTGGGGGGGGGGGGAAAGTTGGTGCGTCCTATACGACAAATGTGTTATAAAATAATTAAAAAAAGATACTCACCCGATACCAAGGGAATTTGAAAGGCACAGAGTGATCAGAAGGGGAATACCGGATTGAATGGCACATGAGTGATCAGAAGAGGAATAATCTTTCAGAATCTTTTTTTTCTAGATTTTCCTCCTTTAAAATTGGGAGCGTCTTATATTCCGGAGCGTCTTATACGGCGAAAAATACGGTAATTTTAGTTCCAATTTGAGTTTCCCAAGTGGCTGCATCAGTATGCATTTATCTATTATTTTGAATGATCATTTCCATCAGTTGAATGACATGGAGCCTTTATAAAAAAAAAACCTAGGTATAGCAGGACAACACCATTTTGTGATAGTATGTTTAGATAAGTATAGAAAAGAGAAAAGAAAAAAATGCCGAAGTTCAATGAAATTAAATGGAAAATTATAAAAGAGGTATGTAGTATAAAAAATAGTACCGTGTTTCCCTGAAAATAAGACAGGGTCTTATATTATTTTTACCTCTCAAAATCGCAGGGGATGTCCTATTTTTCTCATGTACAAAAAACTATATTTATTCATGTACAAAAATGAAACAGGGGTGGCAATAAAAACAGTGACAGTTACCCGAGACGTAACAACGCAGAAATCGTCGAGCCCTTCAGCAAATCTTTTGATTGCCCCCAAAGAAAAAATTGTGCCCCCACACAATATCATATCCCCATATGTGCCCCCACATATTACGGTATGTAGGAAATGCATTCCCCACATATTATAGTGCCCTCACATACCGTATATAATGCCCCAACACAATACAGAACATGCCCACATATGTGAACACACATACATACTGTACATTACAGCATTTGGTTAAAAAAAAAAGTACTCACCACTACTGATACAGTACTCTGATCCCAGTGCGTTCCGGCTGCTTCCGTCCACTTTTCCTCGTATCCCTCCGCTGCCGGGTACCACGTGACCGTACTCTCTGAAGAAGCTTGCACAAAGAAGCTGTGGTTAGGGCTTATTTTCGGAGTAGGGCATACATCTCCCCCTTGCAGGATTAGCATGCTAGTGTTTATTTTCAGGGTAGGTCTTATTTTTGGGGAAACATGGTAAATAGGTATAACATATTTCCAATACCATATTTTCTCCTACTGTTAATTCAATAAATTAAAGGAAAAAAAACAAACAAAAAGAGATATAAACAGTTTTCCAAGAACAAGAGACTAGCAGGCACTTGTGGAACTTTGATTTTTTCTAAGCCTTCTTGGGTCTGGATGCAGAATTCACCAAACTATGGGAAACAGAAAGAGGAAGGGGACCGGCACCACTACTAAGCAAACTAACACTAGTGGTAGCAGATAGAAAAAGTTCCTGGTATACAAGTTTTTACAATAAATAAGCAGATTGCTCCTAATCGAGCTTCATTCATGTGGATTGGTGGACCTTTTCATGATCTCAGCAGGAACAGCAGGAAGATGAATACAGTGTATGCGATTCATTACCCTGGAGCCAGAGTATGTCTGCTTCCCTCACATCACTCATAACCCCAAAGGTTCTCTATCCTCTCTTCTGTTTTCTTAAACAGTATTGCAGTCTCTCAAAGAATGGAGAAAGTCTCTGTAAATTGCAGGTAGCAAAAACTGATGAGGTAGAAAAGTTGTGTGATGATGTGCAACAGTTATGGAAATGGATAGAAATAGATAGAGACTTTCCCAAATACTTAGAACTGGTTAAAGAAACCACTGTTGTTTATTGTGCACCAAAAGAAAAGTGAAAATTGGCAAATTTTCTTAACAATGGTGATTTCTGATTGATTTTGATGTAACATTGCAGCCTTTTCCTGCCGCTATATCCAGACAGGTTTTCGTATTGTGGCATAAATATGTGTTTTTTCTTTACATAAACCTAAAGGAGAACAGATCTAATAATGTATTCAGACTGTATATATGATCTACAAATTTGAAATTGGATGCATGGCTCCCTCTGGAAGATATTGTCACTGCTTAAAAGACCACCCAAGTTATTAAAGGCATTGAAATTCTGCTTGCCAAATGTTAATCTGTTCTCAAAGATGGAATGGCTGAGCTATATTAAAGTTAACAGACTCTTCAAAGCAAATTTAAGGACTGTTTAATCTTCTTTGTCACCCCTGAATATAGCAGGAGAGAAACTTCAGACCAATGTTTTCATAATATATTCCTACATTCAGTCACTTAGTACATAATTGGTGTGTTCACTATTGTATAAAAAGAACTCATGCAAAAAGATAGCAATTGACTTTGATCACGACAACATTTTGTTTTCTGTTCATATGTTTATACAGTTAGGTCAATAAATATTTGGACAGAGATAACTTTTTTTCTAATTTTGGTTCTGTACATTAACACAACTAATTCTAAATGATCCCCTGAAATGAAGTGATTGTGTAATAAAGGATTTAGTTCCTCACATTTTTCTATACATCACTGCATCACCCACTGAATTAATGCTGAATGTCTGCAGTTCAACTGCATCCGAGTTGTTTCATTTAAAATTAATTATGGTAATGTACAGAACCAAATTAAGAAAAAAAGTTGTCTCTGTCCAAATATTTATGGACCTAACTGTACATATTTTTTATATGCTTATATATATTTATACATTTTTTTGCAAATTTCGTGAGAGCTAAAATCCTTCCTGAAATCCAATGGCCCACCGAGGAACCTGTTATCTATACCCCCGCTAGATACCTCACTTCAAGCAATGACCAAGCTTCTACAACCCTGGTAATATGTGCTTTCCAAACAGGAGAGCCTGCAAGCCTCCAAGTATTTTATTGTTATTGATATTCAGTATTGATATTGTTCAGAATCTTACATTGGCTTTCTGGGTAGCATATTTCATACACGCTGTATATTACAGATATTTGTTACTGATTGGTTCACCCATATGAAGTGTCTTGTAGGTTTAAGTAGACATATGTAATATCTTCCAAAAGTTTCCTTCTTACTCTCATTAGGGAAGCATTTTGATTGTGGTGTTTTCCTACCACTTCTCTTTCCATTGATTTATGGTCTCGTTTTAGGGTAACAGCTGAATTATTCTACTTGTTGAACAAGCTTTAAATAAAAACAATGGATGTTAGATGTGGCAAACACTGGGGCCCTGATTCATCAAGCAAAATCGGATGATCGCTCGCGCATTCGTATTAGCGATCCGGAATCGTACGCCGTCGCGCTTTTCAGCAACTGAAAAAGCGCGCGCACGGAGCCGCGCTTATCCGACAGCTTTTTACTG
>NC_092860.1:156261002-156305740 GCF_032062135.1 Pyxicephalus adspersus
AGAGAGCAGGTATGCGCTAATTAATTGCTATGATCTCACCATTGAGCTTAACAGATCCTCCTTAATCGCGCAGCTGAAATCTAATCGCCTTAATTCGCGACCCCTATTGCTCATTATTATCAAGGCAGGAATCCGGCTGGCAGTGAGGAGGCGAGTGTACGAGCGCACTCGACTCCGAATCGCGGGAAACCGCACTTCCAGCGAGCGCGGATTTTATTGATGAATCAGGGGCATTGTATTGTAGCTGGGATACACGAGCTGCAGTTGTGTCACATATGTCATAGATGTGTGATGGTAATGACAGAGCAATACAGTGATCAGAGTTATGGTTTCTTCTCATCTGTACATCATCCTGTTCATGCTAACCCTGCTTTGTATGACATCATGGAGATAGGAGAATCAGAGTCCGGCCTGTAATCTCAAGTTTACTGACACATTTGATGAATTTCAATATTTCCAGGATGGGGATGTAATAATTTGAGGAGTGCTCACTGTGTAATCAGACAATGATGTTCCTGCAAAACCTATGGAAAAGCATAATAGGTATGTTTCCTATAGTAATGCAGTACAATAATAAATGATCAGGATCATTATTACATTTGCCACCATTAAACATTATGCCCTCAAACCCTCCAAGAAGATTGGAAACCTTGTCAGGTCTTTTATATTATTTTTCTTTTGCTATCCGGTACGATCTCCAGGTAAAGAAAACGGTGCCAACTATTAATCTTGACTTCGGGTTTACAGACTGAAATTTATATAAGTTGCCAGCAGCAGTACGACCATTTGAAATGTACACTAAAAGCAGAGCTTACCCACTTTTTACACTGAGGAAGCCAACAAAGTTAGCTTAAATAACACGGTTATTAGGTTCTAATTTACCCAAACCCAATTTCAGATTTTCAAGATTATATTCAATTGGGCCGAATCTAAACAGCAAAAAGAAATTGTACATTGTGTTCATAGTTGTAATCCCATAGTGTCTTCCTGTTCCTGTTACTAAAATACTTACTTAAAAAAAGTAAAAACTTATATTCATTGTTGTTGCAGTTCAAATCCTGGTTGAATTTTGTACATTTGAGTTGTGATGGATCCACACAACACCCATATTTAATTAAAATTCAATTCAATGGATTTTTACCATAATGCCCTAGTAGATAAGAAGTGGTCAGGGGTCCTGTGGAAACCATCTTTAGTGGTGCAATTGGACACCTGTATTTCATAAAGTATACCCACACCTAGACCCTAAAAATGGCGGATGTATTTCAATGTGTATCTGATAGACAGGGTTGCTATTAGATAAATACAGTAGGTGCTAATATTCCAATACTGCAGGTTTTACTACTTTGGGGACTGGATGGGTGCGTGAGGGGATCTGCGAGGAATTGGAAGTTGTGGGTTACGGCAAGCAGCCAGGCTCACTCCATCAGCTAGTCAGGTCACGGCTTCAATGCTCAAGTGCTGCAACAGTTACTGCATAGTTTTTCCAGTTTGTAGATCTGTAAATCGGAGAAATGTGATTCCAGATTTGGGTGAAATGTTTTAAAATGCAATTTCTATCTGTTGTTTATTTCATCCCCTAAAACCCAACTTCATCTGTATAATTGACCCCAGTAACCATGTGTACATTTGTGAACAGGGGAATTAATTCTACATTTTGGTAATCTGTTTGGAAAAGCCATTTTCGTCACCATTGTTCATTGGTCATCCCTCAAAAATTCAAGTACATATGTATACTTTGTCCCAATGCATTTCATACATTTCTGAATGGGGAAATTAATGACGGATTTGGATAATGAATTCAGAAAACAGTTTTGGTCATTTCAACCCCAGTCACAGTCCCTGAAGATATCCACAAGCAGTCTAAAAAGTGATTTCAGCATTCTATCTAGAGGCTGTTGTTGGAGCACTGATGCTGTCACAATAGCTGTTGGTTCCTGCGGTGCTCCCTACTAAACCATCCTGCGGTGTCCTGTGCATGTCTGCCTCATCCAGCTGCCAAGTGCAGAACTCGTTCCCTCTTGCTGCCTGATTTAGCATGCAGCACTCCCTGGTCTCACATGTCTGTGGGTAGTCTTGCCCAGGGAGGAGAAGCTCCTTAAAGAGGCAGAGAGTATTTATTGCAAATAAAGAAAAGAAATAAAGAGCAGCTTTTTGAAAGCAATGTTCAAGACAGGATGTTTTTTTAAAAAGTGGACTGCTGACAAAGTCCACTTGTGGTATATAATAAAAAATATATTCAAAAACAATAAATTGTACAACAAAATACAATATTGTTCTATACAATATTGAGTCCTTGTGTAATTTTTTGTCTCCTAATTCCAACTCGTTTCGCCTATTGGCTTTTTCAGGGGATGTTATTTGGGACCAGTACTAAACGAGACCATGTCTCCTAAGGCCATGTCTAAAGTGAACCATAATCTGCCATAATTCCAAAAAGTGAGTTACAGCCTGCCACAATTATTGTGAGATTGGTTTTGGTTTAGAAGTTGTATATGATGATGTACATGATTAAATATATGTTGAAGGCATGGAGCAGTAAAGTCATGGATAAGAAGAAGAAGAACTGCCCAGCAGCAAACTATTAGCATAAGGAACATGGAGCCAAAAAAACAAGGTCCCATTGCGTTTTCCATCTGTTGCTGCGGCATCACCCAATTTTTATCTATCTGCAGAGGTATGGAACAACTGTTCCCCCTCCCCACCCAAGTAGCCTACTCTGCTGTCTTGACATTCCAGAACTCACTTTTCCACCCAACCATGGCCCTCTCCGTTATTGACTTCCAAAGCCTCAACATAAGTATTGCAAAGTTGCTGACTCTGCCACTGTCAGCATATAAACTGATATACACCCCACCTTTTGTCAGTGCAAAACCTTCCGCTTCTCTGCCCTGCTATATGAAAAAACAGGTGTCATTACCTACCAAGATTTCTATGATATTTGATCCCCATTGAATATACTTGCTATACTCCTAGCTTCTCCCCAGGTCATTAAGACAAAGGTGACATCATGAACATTTTGGTAAGATGGAATGCTTACTATCCTGCCCTTCCTTTTCTCGGCCATTCTGCTAATATTTGGGGGGGAAGAAGGGGAACCTACCTTATTACCTTATGGAGGAGTCTCTATCTCTGTCTATTCATTGAAATGCCTTTGTATAAAATGCCTATCAAAAATATTTGAAATAGACCTTTTTATAATATGACATTTTTGTTTTATAGATTAATGGCCCAAGCTTATCTAAATTCTTAAGTTTTCATCTCTGTTATTGAAGATATAAACAATACTCTAGGTGCTTCATTCAATATCACATTGTGCTATCATCTGTATGATTCTTTGTCTGATCCCAGGAAGGCTATAAGGAGTGTATTGACTATCGTATCTGGACCTGAGAAAACAATTCCTAATTATTTCTGTACAGGACACAACAAACTGGCCGGTGTTATTGGAGATCAGTATTCTTCTACAACAATCCCAATAGCCCAAATCCTTGGGCTCTACAGATACACACAGGTCAGCGCAAGTTACTTCTAACTCTGCAAAAAAGTTGAAAATTAACACATAACTTACTTTTCTGGTGGCCCATTTGTTGACTTCTTGTCTGCTGTAAGTATTTGAGCAGCCATCTTGATTGATTACCTAATTATCCCACTTTCTTGTCACTAGCTTATGTGACCTGTAGTGCCCTTTGGGTTGGTCAGATGTAAAGGTGAGCAGGTACCCAATAATTATAAATACCTGCAGCAGCCAGAGGTAAGCAATCAATAAATCGGCCACCTCAGTGATAAGTATGTTACGTCTTCTATTACAGGTATGCTGACAGGGTCATACTTTAAGGATGTCAAAATTGTCTTAAAACCAATTTTAAAAACCTGAATATGTAAAGAATTATTGAATTCTCATTACCTGAAAAAATGATAAATATGTCAACAAAATACTTAATGAAATAATATTTCTAGTCTACAAGTGGTCTATGGTCAAATTGTGGTCTACAAATATTTTATTTTTGCATAAATAGTTATGGAGATAGCTCTAGATACCAAAAACTGAAATTGCTTTTATTCATCAGAAGAGGCATGCACTAGAACTGAACCACTCTTTTGCATGCTAATGAGAAATGATGGCCCATGTAGTGCTAAATTGTGTTTTAAAAGTGGCATGGTGTGTAGCCATAGGCGTGTGTAAAAGCCCAGCAAGACTAGTGTAATGGGAGTTTTGAGGGGGAACAATTTGGTAGAAAAACGGTCTCATCTGAATTGGTTATTAAAAGGTTTGGTACTGGCTTAATTGGCTAGAAGATCTAGAAAAGGTTTTTGTTGTGGCAAGGAGTTTCGTCTGGTGCAGTAGTGTTTGGGATCCATTTTAAATATGGAACCAATTCTTTTTTGTTGTTTTATCAGTGAACAGATAAATGGCCTGCATGGTGGTAAAGATTTGTTTCCTGCCTGACAGGCAGGAAAAAAGCATGGTACCTTTAAGGTCAAGGCAGGGTCGGTACATGAACAATGAGGACCAGGAGACACAAACTGGAATGATGAGCTAAAGAAACTCCTTGTTCTGGCAACTTTCTGTTGCCAATCACTACATTTTAAAGGGAGGGTCAAGTAATGGATGGGAGCCATGTGACCTGCGGGCATTTTACCCCACAAGCAGAGGGAGTGCTGGAGAAAAAAATAGGTGGTGTTCACATCTTCACCAGCAGGGGGAGTGTGTCTGTGGAACACTCTAGTCCTCTGAGGTAAGGGAGCAGCTGACTGGGGGTCACATGATCTGGACCAGGACGTGAACTGAAGAGATGATCCCTGTTGGTGCAGGCAGCAGGGGAGGGCAAGGTGGGTGACACTGAAGGGGTTACAGACTCCCTGGTCCTGGGGGGATCTGTGACATCTATCACTTCATCTTCTTCACATAGCCAACCTCGCTCTACCTCCTGGTGTAGTCAGCATTCCACATAAACAGCCCTCAGTCTACTAACACCTCTACAGTTGTAAGAAAAGGATGAGGGTCTTTATTTCCTTTATTTCCTAAGTGTATATAGGCATGCCATATTAAGGAGAGGAACAGAAAGGAGGAAGGGGAAGGAAAAGAGGCATAGGAAGAGGAACCATCCCAACATTTAGCCTTCTGACCATTCTACTAGGTTATAACAGAACCCACCATGTGCATGTGTAAGTGCAATACATTCTCCCATGGGTCACAAAGAAAATTTCACAGAAATGGACATACTATATGTTTGTAGAGTGCCGGAACAGCTTGGTTTGAAATTAATGGTGGCTTGGTATCTTCCAACAGGGCTGTGCACATGCCACATGTTATTAAAAAGAAATGGCTTCTTCTAAGTTAATTGAACATTCATTTGGCCTGTCTGGGGATGGTTAAAAAACATACTTCTGTTTCCTGGCTAATCATTCCCCACTGATGCAGAGACTTTTAAATATAACATGAAGAATGCGGAGTATGAGGACTCCATAGAAGGGTGCTTTTTGTACACCTCTACCACAAAATTCTTGCCCTGATGATAAATGTCCCCCAGGGACAACCACAGCAAACGTAGACGCAGCAGCAGCAGTATCATTAATCTGAGCATCAATATTTAAATCTTTAACCCTTTGAGAACTAAATGGAGAATGAGAATGGCAAAGTATGATTTGCTTCTTCATGTTCAGGTTGAAGGGAAATGTTGAATAATTTGTGCCTGGATCACTCTCACCTGGTTTCGATGTCATGTCAAAAAAGCTTCATATTGCTGTTCGACCCAGGTCATGAATATGCTGCTGTTCTACTTGCTGATTTCCTGGGATTAGTTTTTTTTGTAATTTACTACCACTGCTACTACTATGAACACTACCACCATCTACACTATTACTGCTGCCACCAGCAACACCACTACTACTGTTATCAGTACTGCCACTAACACCACAAGAAAGACCGCTGCTGCCACAGGCGTCACCATTACTGCAGCAGAACCAAGCTAGCAAATATCAATTTTGAACTTATCCATGCTCTCCTTCTCTGCACTGCTCTGTTAAAGCTCCTCCAGACTGAATAAATGTTTACTTCATGATACAGTTGCTCTATTCCATCAGCTCCCGCTTTCTGTGATTCACACAAACTACTTGTTTTGATTTCCTGAATGACAGGAATACTGTCAGAAAACAGAGGAGGCAACTCAGAATCTGTAGATTTAAGTGTTGCAAAGGAAGAAAAGGAACACTAGCTCCCGGGTAATATATTATGTTTACTGTGTTCGTGTTACTTAGTCTACACAGAGTGTTTTTTTTAAATTCCTATAAACTCCCATACCACTTTTGAATGAGTTTATGTGAGTTTACATAAACGTTTAAAAGTTAGCCTAAAAATCTTCTTAGAGCCCATATCGCTTTTACAAGAGTTTGTAAGAGTCTCCAGGCTTTTAAAGCAGGCATTTAAAGTTTTTCATAAATGCATTTTATAAATTCCTATAAACTCTTTTAACCTCCCTAGTGGTAATCCTGAGTGTGACTCGGGGTGGCTTTTACATGCAAAAAGCGGTAATCCCGAGTCACACTTGGGGTAACTTTAAGAGCCCCCTTACCTTTGCCCCGCACTCCAGCGGCGATCAGATTGTGGTCACCCCCGGAATTTGCTATTGCTGCTCGCATCTGCAGTGAGATGTGAAGCACAATGCAGAAGTCCTGCATTGTGCTTCGCATCTCTCTGGAGATGCAGAGCAGCTCCAGCGTCTGTGTGAGGCAGACGGGAAATCCCCACTCACATCACCCCGGAGGATGATTCATCTTCCGAGTGATGTGAGTGGTGATGTATTGGGGGGGTGTCTGGGAGGGAAATTTAAAAGCAGATTACAATGTCTTTATGTGAGTTTACAAAAGGTTACCAGTAGTTAAAAATTTTAAAACGGCAAGAAGAGTTCTCTTAAATGCTCAAAAACGCGCCTCTTACAAACTCCCTGGTGTAGACTAGCCCATTGGATTGCATATGGGTATGTTCTTAGGCTTAGGTAAACTTTTAATTTTTGACAACAACACTTAACACTTAAAAAATTATTTAGGAACAACTATTAATTTAAATTTTTATGTTATTTCTAATAATATTTTATGAAGATTAACAGTCTATTTTTTATTGTCTTACAGTTGCATAAATATTTAAAACAATTTAGATATCCTTTATTTGATAAAAATGGGGAATTTTCTATACCTTGGAGTAAATTGGAAACAGTCTGAGAAATACAGAACCGTGGGTACTGATGTTGGATATTACATGCTACGGAAACCAGACAATCAGCAGTTTCTCCTCAACTGCAGCGAAGCAAATGTGGCCTCCAGATTGTACAACACATGTTAGATATTGGTTTAGAATGTTTTTCACTGCAAATTGACTGCAAATTGAACTTAAACTTGAAAATAAATCTAAAATAAAAACTAGAACTTTGGATTTTAATGCATTAATTTGGACCCCATTGGTAGAGGGTTAACCCGAGTCCCTTTACCTAAGAGGTGGGTAAAAAGAGCTCCTTGATCCCACAGATAACAAGGGGGGCTCATGCTGCTACCTTTATTCCTAACTCCACAACTATACCACATTTTGTTTCTGCCGGCTTCTGCGACCATTTATTTTGCGACCAATCAAAATAAACCCTGGACTCCTTTCTGAATACTCATCCTGTTTTTTAAAGGACCCTCAGCAGTAGGAAATATATCTGCCATCTAGGACCCATGTCTTAAGTCAAGAGTAGATTTTCAGGAATTGTTCTTTTAAATTCTTCCTATTTAGTTATGGTCATTTCCGGTGTTAGAGGTATACATCTTTTGCAACTTGCAACTTTTTATATTGTTGTTATGAATATTATCTTAACTTTTATTGCAACCAATGTAATCTTCAGTTTAAATGTTGCACAGAAGAAAAGGAAGAAGGAAGTTAAGCATGCAAAAACATTGTGTTACTCACTCTGTCTTATTGTTTATTCCTAATATAACTTTATAACTTTTAGAAGCCAGAATCTCAATGCTCAGACCATTGTCAATCAGGAACCAGAAAAAAAGACAGGATCATCTATCTACCCTTGCTGCTATGATTGTGTCCTGTTTTAAGAGGGGAAGATATCCAATACCACAGGTATTAAAATTTGCAATATTTATTATTATATATATAAAGTTGCACTCCACTCAAAATCTTTTATTAATATGTTTGTGGATTTATCACCTGATTTTTAAGTTAGGTTTTTCAGTTAGCCCTTTTGGTAGTGATCATTTGTAAAGTACCTTGCCAGAATTATTTCAGACCCATCCTCTGGTTGGGTCTCAAATAGTTTTCCTATTTTCCTCTGGCTGTTACCAGTTCCCCCATGTGGTTTGAAACCAGCAGCAATGGTTGCTTCATAGAAAGAAATCAACAGTGTTGATACATATAAAAGGGCATGATAAGGATTTGTAGGTGACACTTCTTTAGTTATTACAATCTTTCCTGGGAATCGACTGGGAAACCAATTTTTCTGGCAGTAGAAATTTCTTTTGCTCCCCACAACATGGCTGGTTTCTTTCATCAATCTCCATGTCACTACTATGTTCTGTGAGGATGGTGGGAGAAACTAGGTGGAAAAATTTGGAGGACCAGGAGATCAACAATCCAGCTCAGAGTGGAATTTCTATTTTGTATATGTCTATTTTAATGGCATGGTCCATTTTAAAGTTTTGCCCAATTACTTATGATAATATAGGATGTATTTGTGGTTCAAAAACCCTGAACTTTTTGTAAAGAAAGCTTCAAAATCGAGTAATAAATGTCCTTCAACTCCCCACCCTGCTCTCTGGTTTGCCAATTGCAGAAACATAACATTTCTGGATAAATGGTGGACACATCAATGGACGTCCCTGTTAGTATATGTTCAAGTACCACAACAGCCGTATTGTCTCCAAGTACTGTCCCTCTCTCTATCCTAGTTTTAGGATTACTGTATGGGAATTAAAAAAAAGATTTATATGTTGACAGATATTATATCTGTAATCAGTGCATTTAAATAAAATGTTATCTGTTTTACATGTCCAAGTGAAATATTTTGTTTCTTAGATTAAAACAATTTTATTACTTAAAACAAAATTATTGTACATTGTATCTGTTACTTATGTGAATGAATGGCCAAATCAGAAGAAGGATTGATGTATTGCAAAATCTCTGGAATTTCTCTTCTACAGAGATGAAATCTCCATAATATTTATCCTAATTTCTACCCTATTCTCCATTGTGACTCTCTTTTTATATTCTATTTGAATACCCCCATTGTCAAAGCCAATAACAGAAACAGAGTTTTGTCCTGAGTTTTTGATTCTGTCTGAATCTTATTGAGCTTCCTCTGTGTGTTCTTGTTCCTTGGTCAGCCCCTGGATATAACCTGTATACTGCGTGTCATGACATTTGGAGTCATCTTCTCCATAGCCCTCTCCTCTCTCCTGGCCAAAACAATCATGGTTTACATTGCTTTCATTGCCACCAAACCTGGCAGCTACTGGAGGAAATGGATTGGAGTCACACTGGCCAATTCCATAGTATCAGTGTGTTCATCTGTTCAGGGTATAATATGTCTTATTTGGATGTCTGTATCTCACCCCTTTCAGGAAATGGACACTCACTCTTATCAGGACAAGATTTTCATTCAGTGTAATGAGGGGTCAGTTATCGGGTTCTACTCCGTGTTGGGTTATATGGGGTTTCTGGCAGCTGTGAGTTTTGTTCTGGCTTTCATGGTGAGGACATTACCGGACAGTTTTAATGAGGCCAAGTACATCACCTTCAGCATGCTGGTGTTCTGCAGTGTGTGGATTGCCATGATCCCGGCCTATCTGAGCACCAAAGGGAAATACATGGTGGCTGTGGAGATATTCGCCATATTGGCCTCCAGTGCTGATTTCTAGAATGTATATTTCTACCAAAAGGTTTTATTATGTTATTTAAGCCCAAATTGAATACTCAGGCATGTTTGCTTGAAAACAAAAAATAGTAACTGGTTAACTGTCACGGATAACAGGGAGGGGAGAGAAACGCAAAGGTAATACTTGGGACTAGGCCTCCAATGACTAGGGAAAAGGGAATGGTCACCCCTTGCAGACACCCTAATCTAGCCCTAACTCCTAACAGTATGAGTATCCCCTGATGGTGGGAATACTCATACACAGGAACCTAGGCCCTAGTAGCCCTGCACAGCCCTAGGAGTAGTGACTGGGCTTGAGACTACTGGTTCCTTCCCCTATGAAAGAACCAGTGTCTCCCTGAGGCCTAGTAACAACCAAAGAACAACAAAACACCAAAAGTAGTTCAACTTATCATAATAGCAAACAGAGAAGCCGGAACTCTGGAGAGGACAACACACCAGCTCATTACATCCCAGCAGTGAATATCAACCACATAGCATGAAGTATGAGACCAGACTAAATGGAGGAGCAGTAATGACCACCAGCTGCAGCTGATACAAGGGGTTTGGTCATTACAAACAACAACACAGAAACAAGTAAAAACAAAGAGACTGTCAGATAACCTCACATGCAGCTTGTCTGACAGATCCTCAAACTTCTGTCACGGAAGGGACCGTGACAATAACATAATCTAAAGCTATGCACACGTGTCATATGATTCTTGGCGATATGAGCTGTCAGGTTCATCTTGGACGAGAATCGGACATGTGTACAAAGGTCGTCCGATGCTGTTCATTGATCCACCAGGACGGGTTCATGAACGACAGAAGGTGAACACTAGCAATGAAAGTGAAGGGAGGAGAGCACAGCAGGGTTTTGATTTGTTTGTTGCTGGAAACGATTGAGTTTATGTACGTATCCTTAGTTTTCAACGTTACACTTCTTATAAATCTTATTTCTCTTTTTTATTGTAAAAATAATATTTTTTTAGAAATATATAATTATAGAAAATATGTATTTTATATAAAAAATACATATTTGTTCTTTCTTTTTTATATAATAGAGAAGCTGAAACAACAGTACCTAAAGAAGTAAACAAATTTAGTGAAATATATTTTAAAAGAAAGTTTCACTATACAATAGGTATAGTGTGAAAAGAGATCAAAAGTAGAAGCTGGGGTGTAAGGAGGTTACTGTTTGCTTGCCCCCATTTTGTCTCCTGGTCACCTGATTTTGGAAAACCTGCTGTTAATGTTGGCGTGTGTTACAGGGTGCCCACTGAAATCCCTAATCCCTAGGACTGTATTATAATCTTTATGAGAATATCTTCCAGCACTAGGTTCCCTAATTTGTGAGGTACACCCCATTCTATGACAAACATACCTCTGTGTTTCACATAGGGCTATAGGGCAGGTTTACAAACTCATCTTTTGAATCGACTCATCTTTTGAAAATCAGACATTTTGTGGACATAGCTGCTTGCACTAATTGCCAAACTTCTTTTTCTAATTAAGGTTTTCATGGCTTATTTTAATTTTTTTTTTTAAATAAATAATATACTCATACTATTAAATTATACTGTAAAATAAAAGTTCATGCAGGACAATGTACAGACAATGTACGGCTTTTACACATATAAATCCAGACAGAAATGCGCATTCAATACAGTTATTTTGTATTGAATGCAATACAAATGGATTTTTAATTTCCCACCCCGCTGGCAACTTATTCACCCACCGACATCCCAGGAAACTCCTGCTGACTCATCGGGTACAGAAGACGCCTGAGGAAGAAGACACAAAGGAAGAGAGAAGACGTGAAAGTGGACGCAGGACGCCGGGGGATCAGGTAAAACTCGAATTACTATTTTTTCCTATAGGTTTACCCTACCCCAAATGTGACTCGGTGTTACCGCTTTTAGTATCTTTTTTTTTACCTAGAGTCACACTCGGGATTACCACCCAGGAGGTTAGTTAGTGGGGGTACAAGTTCACTGCCCTCCTTTTTTCTGGACACATTGGCTCCATGCCTGCATTGCAGTCTGGTTGAAAATCAAGAGAATTTCTTTGCTTTATAAATATACAAAAAACTAACACCATTTGAAACCTTTAAGCACAAAAGCTGTGTATATTTTCATGGTTGCCCTTGAAGTGTATGAAAAAGCCTGTTCCCTATCAAAAGGTATTTTGTTCACGTGCACATATACCCTTGTTAGTTCCTGGTCCCCATGCTTTTTTCAGTAGTGTACCTTTTATCCCAAAAAATGTCCAGAATCTAAGTGCAAGATTGGTCTTCTATACAGTTAAGGGGTTTGATGCTTTAAAAGAATTTGATGACTTAAAAAACTGTGATCAGATTCTGAACTGAATATATACTGTATGTATTGGCATATTTTATACTTATTTTACTTATTGGTAGTATAGCAGACATAAACTAAAATGGGGGAGTGTTAAAACTCTTTGTATCTAATTAAAAATTGGGTAAAGCCCCTCCCATTCTGTCTTGATCGTGAGACGAAGGAGGAATATAAGACGACGCGGGACCTGATCCAGGAAACCTCCAGTGGCATTGACAGATCTCTGAAAGTAAAGGTAAGTGAGTTTTTCTGTTTTTTAGTTTACTTCCACTTTAAATATGTTATTATATATTATTTATTTAAAGGCTTGCAATTCACCATCGGGTCTGTGCCGGGTCTTTTGCCCAAAACTAATAAAGATGAAGACCGCTCAGCCCAACAAGTGAATTCACAGAGCTATATGCTATAACTATCACTGACAAGTATAGCTCATCCAATTAAGCCAGTGGATTGTCAGACAGACAAGCTGTCAAGAACAAAAAAAAAAGAAAAAAAACTTCCCTTATATTAAAAGCAGACCCTTTAGCATGAATTGGATCTTCCTGGATAGAAATTAGGGCATGTATGCCTCCTCTACTATTTATAAAAGGTCCCCTGGAAACTTGTTAGCCAAAAAAAGGAAGGGGTCTAGAAGTATGTAACCCCTTTCTCTTTGGACAATAATTACATATAATTTGGAATAATTACATACATTTGGAATCTAGAAGCCCCTATCTACCCCTTAACCTGGGAAATGAGTTCCCCTTACCCATTCCCAGGGTGAAATGAAGCCTAAAAATAAAAAGACCAAACATAGAATAAAACCCTTTATTATTTGTGTTTTTTTAACAATACTTACCTTTGCAGGATCTGCCAATGTATATACAAGCCCACGATAGAGGGTCCATTAATCCAGCATCGGTTGTTCAGCTATGTGCAACCAGGGACATTCCTCTTGAGTGTTTGGCATGAACTCCTTCATCTTCATTATTTTCAGCCAAAGGCACAGGAGGGCAGCCAAAGTAAGCTGCCCCTGGTTGAAAGTGGCTGAACAAAATGACAGCAGTGATTGCAGCTTGTTAAAAAAAATAGGCTGAGCAAATGTGGTCAGGCGATTATGACTGCTGTCACAGTCCACTGGCCTAATTGGCTGAACCTTACTCTATGTCAGTTTTTCTTAACCTTTTTAACATGGAAGAACCCTTGAAATAACTTTCAGGTCTTCAAGAAACCCATTCTATAATTTTTTATCCACAGCTGACACTATATTAGTGTGGTGGTCATTGGGAAGAATTCCCCTTACATTGCTGAGCATGGGGAAGAATGTCAGCCTTACAGATAGCCAAAAAGATCATTGGGGTCACTTAAACTGACCCCTAGCTGCCTCTGGAGGAACCCTGGTGGAGAAACATTGCTCTATGTGATATTGATCGTAACTCTTCTGATGGCCAAGTGCTCCTTTCCAACTACAGCATAGCTCTCATGGTCAATCAGTTTCCAGCTCAGGGACATTACTGGGTGCTCCTCCCCATTGTGGACCTGGAACAGCACTGGACCTAAACCTACATACAAGGCTTCAGTCTGTAGCACAAACTTTTTAGAGAAATCTGACTGTTCTGCCTTTAGGAGTCCATATACTACCACTAAGTTTTTCCCTTTGGTAAAGTCTAGGCTGTGAGGGTGGAGACATGAGGGACAAAGCTCCTGTAATAGGCCTCCAAAAAAGTAGGCATCTAAATCTTTACAGAGAGGCAGAGCCAGTTACATATTGCATTTTTTTTGTTTTTAGGCTTTATATATTATATATATATTATATCCCAGGTACTTAGCCTCTTCCAGACATATGGCAATTGGGACTCCCACTTTAAACTGTGGATTACTCTAGCGTCTAGGTATGCAGCACCAAACTATTTGTAGGGTTTCTAAACCCTATCCATAGCTCTCTAAAAAGTGGCACGAGCCACCTCCTGTTTCTGAGGTTTGAAAAGGGTTTCAGCTGCTGTCAACTTGTCTTAACAGGGCAGGATTGGCGGCTAAGGAGACTCTATCTTCCCAGGGCTCCAGGTTCACATAATATACATGTTCGGGTTTTCTTTTCTCCCGCTTCTTTCCAACTGTGGGTAACACCAGCACTCCGTCACTTAGGGAGAAATTACGTACCTAAGCCCCACGGTTGTAAGTCTGCTGCTGGGCCTTAAGTGTTCCCATACTGTTGGCATTACTGTGGTGATCTGATCTTACATCTATGAGATGTGCTCAAAGATGCTTTAATGGGGGGCTTCCCAACCTCCCATGTTTTCTTGGCAATGCTTAAAAGGCCTCCAGGGTGTCCCTTATACAGCAACTCAAAGGGAGAATAACCTGTGGAAGACTGTGGCACCTCTCTTATAGAAAACATAGGAAAAGGGATAAAGTAGTCCCAGGTTTTTCCATCTGTGTTCCACTTTTTTTTAGCATACTCTTAACAGTTTTATTGAACCTTCCCACCAACCTATCCGTCAGTGGGTGGTAAACTCAGGTTCTTACATGTAACACCTTGAACACAATTCCTTACTCGGTACTCTGAGCACATATTTCCCTGGTCTATGAATTCCGTGGCTTGTGAGAACTTCTTCAGAAGAGAATCTCTTTAGCAATACTTTTGGTGGAAGAATTGCACAGTGGAATAGTCTCATGGTATCAAGTAGCATAATCAATTATAACCATCATATAATGATGGCCCCGGGCAGAATTTAAGGGAGGACCGCCTAAGCACACCAATTCTTTCAAAGGCTATTTTAAAAATGGGGGGGCTCCTGAAATGAGGCATTGGAGCTGACACACAAACGTGACACTCTGGGCAGAAACTACAATAATGTTTTATATCCTGATGTAGACAAGGCCAGAAAACCCTGTTTAACACCCTCTCAGTTGTCTTTTCAACACCAAGGTGATTGCCCGATAAATGACTATGGGCAAGTTCTAATACCACCTTCTAGAAGCATTTGGGGACTACCAACTGTTCAACGACCTGGTCTCCCTTTTTGCATACATGATACAACAAGTTGCCATTTGCAGCCATGTGGGGAAAAGTTAACCTGTCTCCCTCCTCAACAGGTCTTTCAATTGCTCAGTATAAAAGTTGTGCCTAAACACATTTAAATTGGTCCTCTCTAGGAAGAGGTGTCCCTGTCAGGTGGGGGCATGTTTTTCGCAGGTGAGGGAGAAACATTCTCAGATTCCTCCAGCTCTCCCACCAACACTAATTTATTTGTACTGTACAGGCTATTTACTATTTCCAAGAGAACAGTACACAAAAAACCAAAACCTTGCCAATAGATGTATAACTAACTATAACGTACATTTGAGAAACTCTCTCTACTGGGAGCAAAGTGCTCTCCTAATATTTACAGCTAGACCAGGGGTCAGCAACCTTTACTATCAAAAGAGCCATTTTGCCTCCTCTTCCACTAAAGAAAAATAGTCTGGAGCCTCAAAACATAACACAGATTATAAACTTTTAAAAGTTTTATTATTTTTTTAATTTTACCTGTTACAACAAGTGTGCATGTGTAGGCCTACTTTAAAATAAATTAAACACTGAACTATGCCCCTAGAAGCCTCCAGCTTCTAACGTATCATCCTGTTACATAGCTGGAGGCTTCTAACGTAACAGGGTAGATTTTTTTGATGGGCAGAGTTCTTTATGTTCTGACGATGCCTTAGCGATGAAATTTTACGGGGTGTTAGCCACAGGTGTCCCCCACTTGCACCTCTAGTTTTGTTGACCTGTACCCCCTTCCTGTTCCAGAGAAATTGGGGTTCAGGTGCCTCCAGCAATGTGTAACGGTAGATTTTTTTGATGGGCAGAGTTCTTTATGTTCTGACGATGCCTTAGCGATGAAATTTTAAGGGGTGTTAGCCACAGGTTTCCCTCATTTGCAGCTTTAATTTTGTTCACCTGTACCCCCCAATCTTGAGTAACTGGGGTTCAGGTGCTAGAAGCCTCCAGCAATGTGTAACAGGGTAGATTTTTTTGATAGGCGGAGTTTTTATGAATTTTTAGGAGGTGTTAGCCACAGGTGTCCCGTACTTGCACCTCAAATTTTTTTCAAATGTACCCCTGTTTCCAGATAAATTGGGGTTTAGGTGCTAGAAGCCTCCAGCAATGTGTAACAGGGTAGATTTTTTGATGGGCAGAGTTCTTTATGTTCTGATGATAGCCTAACAATTAAATTTTAGGGGGTGTTAGTCACAGGTGTCCCCCACTTGCACCTACATTTTTGGTTTTGTACATCCCCCCATTCCAGAGGAATTGGGGTTCAAAGGAGGGGGGTGTCATTGTACACACCCATTTGTACACGCCCCGTGGTAGATTTATTTCACTGGTAGATTTTTTTCATTAGAACACCGGATAGGGAATCCCCCTCCTCCGCAGTGTCTTGGGAGGAAGGGGATCCCCCATCAGAGATCTCCCCGCGGCAGCCGAAGGGAGCCACAACAAGGAGGCTGAAGAGTCGCATGCGGCTCCGGAGCCGCAGGTTGCAGACCCCTGAGCTAGACTGTAAGGCCCTGGTCAGTACCAGTATTCTCTAGACACTAGTCCCCCAATCTAACACCACAGTCTTCACCTATGGCAAGCCCCTGCCTCAGAAGACTGGTTGCCTCTCCCAGCACTCAGTTGCCCCAGGAGTGCGCAAGGGGTGGTGTCTGGGGATAGGCCGGCAGCTGACCAGGAGCCCACAGATGCACAGCACAGAATAACCAGGGAATCCGGAAACAAGCCGAAGCCAAACACAGGAGATCAGTCCACCAAACAAGGTACAAAGAGGAAAAGGCACAAGGAGAGTCGGGGTCACAGGCAAGGGTCGGTCCAGGCTGAGTTCAAGCAGAATGTTAAGAACAGGCAAAGGTCAGCAACAGAAAAATACTCAGAATTCTCCCCAACACAGATTACGCTATAACAGGCACAGAACACTGGAAGCATAGTTGCTTTAAAGTCCCAGCAGCCAATAGCAGTGCAGGAGTCAGAAGCTGATCAGCCTCTAGAATCCCCCTCAGCTGTGCACAACCTAACAAGAGATGCTGGGGATGCAGAAATCCATAAGGCTGGACGGCTAAAGAGAAGCAGGGGCTGCTGCTTAGTTCTCGTGGCTGCTGCAAATAACATCTCCGGACAGAACAGTGTTTTAAATTGCAATGGCACCAAGGAGTCATCGGCTAGATGCTCTCCTAACATTACTCCCCTCCTGAGGAGGGACCCCTGGACCCTCCACCTGCACTTTATCAGTATTGCTACTTTTAATCCTGGTCTGATGCCTGGAAGCCCGCTTTAATTTTTGCGGAACTCAAGACCCAGGTTTGTCAGGAGTGGGCAGTGGCTGGAGCTATGCAAGGAGATTTACTAGATTGGATAGAATGGGAACACGGTCTAGCTTGGGAGGCTAAGAGGTGGGGCATCTGCTTTGCCATTCTCACAGACACCAGCAGCACACAGAGGCAATAAGTTTGCCAAACACTTCTCCCCACATGCATTTCCCCATTTTACAGTCTGCCCAAATTCCCAATCAATTACAGGGTTATGCTTTCGCAACCATGGCATTCCTAAAGTTACAGGGGGTGAAGGAATGTCTAGCAGAACATTTCTGAGTGGGCAGCGCCCACCTTAACCAAAAGCTCAAGAGTTCTGAATGTTGGTTTTCCCTGCTGCAAAAGAGAATCATCTATAGCAAATACACATAATGACCGAGGTTGGTTAACAACTGGAACTACAGGAGAGCGGGCCAGAGATATATTCAAAATATTAATGGCAGCACCACTATCCAGGAATGCCTGGCAATGATTAGCAGAAGAATTCCAGGCAATTTCAACTGGTAACAGGATGCGATTAGACCTAAATGCAAATACCTGTCTGCCTAGGTGGGTATTCAGGGGCCCACCTAGGCACTGAAGTTTTCCTGGCTTCTTCCAAGGACATGATTGCACGAAGTGCCCAGGTTCTCCACAATTCAGGCAGAGCCCTTGGGACCTTCTCTTCAACCTTTCAGTGACCAACAGCCTGCAGGAGCCCAACTGCATTGGCTCCTCAACCAGAGATGGGCTCAGAGGTGGTCAGGGGTCCTGAGGGTGTAGAATATATAAACAGTCTTTCCTTGTGACGCTCACTAAGCCTGTGTTCAACCCTAATGGCAATCTCATCAGTCCCATCTAAAGAATTTGGCAATAAATGATTCACAAGAGTATCCCTAATGGCATTCGACAGATCCAGTCAAAAATGACTGCGGAGTGCAGCATCATTCCACTGAGAACTGACGGCCCAGCTGCAAAACTCTGCAGCATACTCCTCGACTGTCCTGAGGCCTTGTCGGAGACTACAGAGTTTTTTCTCTGCAATTGAAGCCAGGTCAGCACACAGAATCCCCATTGCCTTGAAAATTGCATCCACTGAAGAGAGGCCTGGTTCCCCCTGAGGCCGATTAAAGGCCCATGTCTGGGAATCACCCTGGAGTAAAGAGATGACTAGGCCCACTCTCTGAGATTCTGTGACAGATAAGAGTGGCCACAGCTGAAAGTATAGCTTGCATGCATTCATGAAATTTCCAAAACTTTGACGTTCGCCTAAAATTTCTCTGTAAGAGGAATCTTGGGTTCCACAGGAGAGACCATCACAGCTGGATCCAGTTTCTGCCTTTGAAACTCCTGAGCAGCCACGCGCTGTATCAACTAGTTACCAGCGTCTGTCAGGAACTGTATTTGCTGGCGGATATCCTCCATGACAGTGGGTAGTTTGTTTGGCCTGTTATAATGTAAGGCCCTGGTCAGTACCAGTATTCTCCAGACACCAGTCCCCTAATCTAACACCACAATCTTCACCTATAGCAGCCCCCTCAGACTGGGGAAACTGGTCTCCCAGCACTCGGTTGACCCCAGGACTTAGTGCCCTAGGGGTGGTGTCTGGGGATAGGGCAGCAGCTTACCAGGAGCCCACAAATACACAGTACAGAATTACCAGGGAATCCAGAATAAAGCCCAAATTAAACACAGGAGATCGGTCTACCAAACGAGGTACAAAGGAAAAGGCACAAGCAGAGTCGGGGTCACAGGCAAGGGTCAATCCAAGCTGAGTTCAAGCAAAATGTCAGGAACAGGGAAAGGTCAGCAACAGAAAAATACTCAGAATTCTCCCCAGCACAGGTAAGCCCTGCTAAACCCTGTAACCGGTCCTGGTGACTGGGAGCAGAGAGGCCAATAGCAGTTCAAGAGTCAGGAGCTGATCAGCCTCTAGATCTTCAGATGTGCACAGCCTAACAAGTGATGCTGGGGATGCAGAAATCTAGCAGCCTGCACGGGTAAAGGGAAGCAGGGGCTGCTGCTATCTTAGTTCTCCTGGCTGCTGCAAATGACATCTCCGGACAGAACAAACAGTGTATTATATTGTGATGGCACACAGCACGGGTCATCGGCCAGATGCTGTCCTAACACAGACCCTTTTATCGGGATCGGAATCTTTGTTAAAAAGAAACATTCCCAGAGAAGTTTGCTATGAGGTATACCTTAATTGAGGTCTTTCTGTATTTTTTTAGGAAACCCCTTCAAGGGCCTTCTGCACCTGATCTAAAAACTGCCTATTCTTTTGTTAAAAAGAAACCCTTTTTTGTTCAAAGGAGCCCTCTAAGGGCCTTATGAATTTGCCTTGAGGTGCATTTTTTTTTTTTGCTAGAAAGACCCTTAGGCCCTGATTTATGAAAGCTCTCCAAGGCTGGAGAGAATACACTTTCAGAAGTGAACTGGGTGACCCAAAAAACATGGAATGGATTGTTAAAAATCATTTGCTATGTGCTAGCAAATGTTTTGAATCCCGGACCAGATCCATTCCAGGTTTGCTGGATCACCCAGATTCACTGATGAAAGTGTATTCTCTCCAGCCTTGGAGAACATTAATAAATCAGGGCCTTAGATACTTCCCCCACCTACTAGATTGTAAGCTCTTCGGGGCAGGGTCCTCCTCCTGTATCACTCTCTGTATCTGTCTGTCATTTGCAACCTATATTTAATGTACAGCGCTGGGTAATATGTTGGCGCTATATACATCCTGTTAAAATGCTGCTCCTGGTATACTGCTATATAAAAACTAGTATATAACACTGTTAAATAAATATAGAAATGAATCAAATATTTCAGGACTGCAGTGAGGTAAATAGCGTCAGGACAGTACCAATTCATTCACAGGGAAAAACACACTTTTTCCATGGCAATGTTTTTGTTAATACATTCATAGCAGGTTATAAACATTTTTTTACACACTAGATAAGCCTTTTGTTTATATATTATAATATATTTTTGGTAAACTATGATACTATATTGGACTTTCCCCCTCCCTGTTCTGAGGATTTGGTTCAGTCCCCTCAGTGCATAGAGGAACCTTCCTGAGGTGATTTCCTGAGGTAAGTCTCTCTGACAAATTCTCCTCACACAAACTTTATTAATAATATTACTAATAATATTAATAATAAACCTTCAGTTTTATCTTCTAAAATCTTTCTTCTTTCACAATTATTACATTTATATCTTATAATTTAAGAAAGTCATGACAAACTGTAATACTATAATGGACTTTCCCACCCCCCTCTCTCATGATTTGGTTCAGTCCCCTCAGTGCACAGAGGAACCTTCCTGAGGTGATTTCCAGAGGTAAGTCTCTCTGACAGATTCTACTCACACAAATTTCACTTTTATCTTCTATTATCTTTGTTCCTTTACTGTTGTATCTTCTTTATCTCATAATGTAGTGATTATACGTGTTTATAGATAAATGACATATAATGAAGCCTTAGAGTGAATACAGGCTGAGCAGAATGTTGGGACTATAAAATGGCCGCCATAGATGAAACACCCCGCAGTATATTACAAGCACTGCAATCTGAACTGTTCATCTTTCTGTAATAATAATGATCGGATTCTAATTATTTATTGATTTCGTGCTGCTATCATCCGTGGTGTAGTACAGAATACAATATAGACATTAGGAGGAATTATTAGCCCTCTTAGCGGTGTTTCAGAGCCTGGCTTGGGGTAAACAATACATGCAAAAAGCGGTAATCCCGAGCAGCACTCAGGGTCCCTAAAAACAATTTAAAAAACCCACTTATCTTGTTCCTTTGGCGTCCTCCAGCATCTTGCTCATCCGTACAGGTCGTTGGGCGGCGTCCTTTTCTCTCGATCTTCTCCCATCGAAAGCAGTGATGTTCCCGGGGTGACATCGGCGCATGCGTAGGCACGAGGTGTGGCAGGCGCAGCACTATGAGGTGCCTTGTTCGCTGTGGCATTAGAAGAATTATTATCTCTGTCTCTCTTTTGTCTGATCAGACGGTCTTTACTCTATAATTCCTCTAGTACCGTTCCATAAAAGTAGTAGCTTTACAGAGCACACCAAATACTTCAAATAACTTCTTTAATAACTTCAAACTTTCTTCATATAACATTGCTGCTTCTGCAGCAGAAAGTCTATGTACAAACGTGGTGAATGAGGTATCATAAAATGGTGGATCAACAGTTTCAATCTTGTGTGTCACATAAGATGGTGGATGAATCTGACTCTCAGAGAACTTTGACGCGCAATATAAGATTGATGGATAAGAGGTTTGGTTGGTAAGAGGTTGAAGTTGGTTAATTTGTTGTTGTTGTTGATGATGATGATGATGATGATGATGATGATAGTGGAACTGTGAGCAAACACATGAGAGGTTCAGCAGACAGTCCCAATCACTATTAAATTACAGGAATCTATATAACTGCATTAAATACCTTTTTGGCCTTTTGTCTACTTCTATGAAACTCTCTGACTGTTCTCTTCTCTCTCCGTTAGCACACTGAATGCAGCCTGCTTTGCTAGGGAATTTTCATAGGCACAGTGTAAGGCTGCTTGTGATTGGTTGAGGTCTCTGCATAGTGTAAGACTCACTGTGATTGGCTTACCTCTTCTAGCTAGATAATGACTCTTAAAGGTATATTTTCTTTTTCTGTCTATGTTAACAAAATGCATATAACTGTTATAAACATTCACAACCATAAAGTATAGTGTTAACTCTGCGTCTAGCTTAAACATATGAGCTGTATAGTGGGGTTATTGGCAGATTTAGGTGTATACAGAACATACTGCACTAATAACCTAGGACAGGTTTTAGCTGGCTAGCTACACGAGGCATGAATAATTTTGCATTGGATTCAATACAAAATAACTGTATTGAATCCAATACAAAGAAATCCTTATATATATATATATATATATATATATATATTATATTATATAAAAAATACATGCTACTGTACAGTTATATTAAAGGTTTTATTTTTTATGCAACCTTTTTTCAACAGATTTTTGTGTTTTTTTATTTAAAGTTTATTAATAAACTAATGAATTATATTTCCATGATATATGCTGGTGCTCAGATAGGCCGGGATCATGGCAATCCACACACTGCAGAACACCAGCATGCTGAAGGTGATGTACTTGGCCTCATGTAAGGAGCTGAGGAATTTTGCTGAGTCTTGAAGTTAAATATTTTTATGTTTTGTAGATGATTGAATTATGTTAAAACTATTTGTACTCTTCTTATCAGTAAATTAACGTCCGCTCTCCCTTTTTTGCCTTGAAACTCTCTCTTTCCTCCCTTCGTCCATTTATCTGTTCCCTTGATAAAAATATCTTTTTCTAAGAGAACCACAAGGACATTTGTCATGTCTGCTAGTTGTCTGTAGTCATGTGATCTCCCAGCGCTGTAAACAAAAGTCATCAGAAAGAGGGACAATTGATCTGGGTTCAATGGGAGATTGTCTTAACACCTCATTAAAACTGTTCGGTAATGTCCTCACTAGTATTGGTCGAATCTTTTACTATTCGATTAGACAGCTATTCGATCTAATATTGAGAAATTCTCCTGGTGATCAAATGTCGAATTCGAACACCATTGAAGTCAATGGTGCGAGAATTCAGTTTTTTTTAAGGGTCTTTTAAAGGCTGCAAGAGCAATCAGATTGCTCTTGCAGCCCTTTACTACTTCTATGTGTTGTTGGAGGGAGTTTTTCTGTCCAATAACGCAATAACACATAGTACAGCGCTGCAGCAGGTAGAGTTTCTCTACCTAAGAATACAGGGCACTACAGGTGATGAATGGGGACAAGTTCCCATTCATGACCTGTACCGCCTAGAGATCGTAGTGGAACTGTAGAGGTAATCTGCAGTTCAGTTTCCCACGTGACGATTGCTGTTGCAGCGCTGTACTATGTATTCTTGGATAGAGTTTCTCTATCCAAGTATACAGGGCACTACGGGTGCCTGGACATTGTAGTGGAACTGCAGAGGTAATCAGTTCAGTTTCCCACGTGACGTCACAATGGAGCTGAACTGCAGAGTACCTCTGAAGTCCCACTACGATCTCAGGGCACTACAGGCGATGAATGGGGACAATTCCCACGTGCCAGACGGGCATCATAATGCCATTGTGGCAAAACCTTTAAAAAAAAAGTTAGTTAAAAAAAGACAAACTCTCAATAAATTACCTATATTTTTTTTTAAACACATTTTTTCCCAAATTTTTACCGTCAAATCGCATGTTTTTCAGGTCGGGTCTATCCCAATTCAAACAGCCACATTCGGGTCCAATATAAGGACAAGCCCAATTCAAACACCAACACTAGTCCTCACCATGAAAGCCAGAACAAAACTCACAGCTGCCAGAAACCCCATATAACCCAACATGCAGTATTTTTGATTTATTTATGTACTCTTGTTTTTTGTGTTTTTTATTTAATTTTATTAAAAGTAATTTTTTTTTTACATGATTGTGTGTTTCAAACTTTTTTTATATTCATGATATCTACTAGACCCTTGTTCGGACATATTTCTGTAAGTTACAGGTCTACAGTTTAACAAAAAAATTTCATGAAAAACAGTGTACCACTTTTGGTACAGAAATCCAGACATCAGTGTAACGCCCAGGCGGTTAAGTTCCACTTTGTGATTCAGTGACCCTATGATCCAATGACCACATGCTAGTAACCCTTCATTCTTGATTTGCTATCTTTCCAGTTACCAACTTCCACTTTTACCAGACTACACATAGGAGAACAATAGATATTCACAAGTCTTATTTTCATCACATGTCCCAGAATTAAGGGGAATGATTTAGGGACAGTGAGTAAAGCCATGCGAATCATTCCCTTATCCCACCATTGTCCCAATTTCCAGTTTAAATACCTCTTAATCTATCAAGCAAAGCTTTTCATATGAAAAATTTATAGACAACTCAACTAATGCATGCTGCCCAAGCCTTGAGGTTGCAAAGTAAATCCATTAAAAGCTCTATGGGCATCACATAGTCAGCTTTTGTTTCATATTATATAGACCAGATTTTCCTTTTTGTGTATGTTTCTGTCTATGGTCTGACATAGGGACAGACCATTGCAGATATGACTGATTGCGTACAGAGATCAAGGAGCCTGCTCTACAGTTTTTTTTTGGTATTGCACAGAATTTTCTACCCAGGCTATGGCTGATTATTCAAGAGAATAATCCATAGGACTTTGTAGACCTTTTGTCATAATGCAACTCTAATTTATTTACCTAATTTAAGTGGGTTTTATGTGCATGGTCAATCGATTCATCCTAACTTATTTTTTTTACATGACTAAACTTTATGTATAGGTAAAGGACAATAAAGATTTAATTTGGCAGCATACAAATTCTTCTATCATAGTTGATCAGTGAAGTGTAAAACTGACATCTTGTATGCTTCCTTCTTACTTTGTTGTGGTGTCTGTTCCATCTTTTAGCACTGTAGTTAAAGTAAAATTGATAGCCATCTCTAAACCATCGTATGTAATATCCAACAACAGGACATGGACCACTGTATATTTGGCAGTCTGAATCCAATTTGTTAATTTAAAATGGATGCCAAAGTCTCCTTTTAAAAAAAAAGGCTTTTGTTTGAAAAGGTTCAATGGATTTTTTATTTGTTTTACATATTTATGCAACGACAGAACAAAAGTGTAAAAAGTTAACCTTCATATAGTTCTGTTTTTTGTGATGTATAATATTGCCAATAAGGTAATATATACGTGCAGATGGTTTCATGTCATTTGCTGAAACGATGGTTGTCAGTTCACATACCCACACTGCAGCAACACATTCCACAAAGTGTCTGGCCCACCCAACATCTCCTGCAATTTGGCATACTTGGCTAAGTGTCCATTGCAGTCTTTGATGGTGCAGTGTGTCCTGCTGGATGTATCTGGGGTGTACACACAACAATTGACCTGCTATCGCCTAAATCTGGTGGCCACTCTTCATCAACTGCCAAGGACCTGCCCTCTTGTCCCTTGATTGTTTAGAGTTCAAATATACAGTATGTTGTGTCTTGCTCAGATCATGCCACTCATGATAGAGATCAATCTATGGATCTGCTATGGTTAAATTTCTCTGTTCATTTGATACCAACCTTGCATTTTGACTTTCCTTTGCCTGCCATCTGGGCAGACCCTTGTCTGACTTTGATTTTATACTCTTTCAGGCCTCTGATATCTTATCTGTTGACTGATTCCTATGTATGACCTTTAGCTCCATCCTTAACCAACTCCACAGTTTAGCTTGTGGTTTATCTGTGTGTGTCATGGCTCAGTCCTGCCTTCATGGATTATTTGTCCAACAATAATCCTTGTTCCCCCAGGCACTATCCTTTTCATACCCAAGACCTGGGGGCAACCCAATGCTTGGATGGTGCTGGTAACTTCCTAAAGCTAAGTGGGGACCTAACCATAGGTAAAGAGTGCAGCGCTAAATTGGAGGTTATGTTACTACTGACTCTAGACTGCAGTCTTACAGAGACAATGCAAGTTTGGTAATTTAATAACTAATGATTTTTGATATGTGATTCATGTAGGAGTTCATAAATGTCATGTGAGTATGAGCCTACATAAAGTGGCTTTCTTAACACACACAACCCAAGCAGGTAAGAATAGAGCAGAATAGGAGCCAATACCATTGACTAGTTAAAGGCCTCTTTATGTTATACAGGTAGTCACCGAGTTAAGGACATCCGACATATGGACGACTTCTAGATACGAACGCGGCTTCCCTGCTCATTCATGAGCAGGACAGAGGCTTTATGTCGGGGGAGGGGCATGACTTGCAGAAAAGTTATTTTGCTGTTCTGCAAGCTCTTGTAACTCTTTAGCCTGCTGAGCGGTAACCCTGAGTGTGACTCTTGCTGAGAGCGGTAACCCCAAGTCACACCCCAAGCTAAACCAATGTAAAACAATAGTAAATCGAGCCTTACCTGATCTACTGGCATCCTTCTCTGCGATCCCCGTCTTCTTGCTTCCTTCAGCCGGCAATGGCAAATAATGGCCGTGATCATCCTGAAGGGTCCTGATTACATGAGGATTAAGTCTTCTGTAGGTTAATGTGTAGTCTGTGGATCCATAACTGATATCAATAATGAAAGAACATGTGAATTCTCTATTGAATACTGACCATGAAGAAAGTCTGTAGGAAATGGGAAATGTTTATTTTTATAATGAAATACAATGTGATCTAACCTATCTTAATGCTAAAACCTACATTTTAGAAAAAACATTTTGTGATAAAAAAAGGGATTGGTTGGAACCCCTCTAAGGTTTTAATAATTTGTATTATTCGAGAGTCAGAGTCTCTTTAACCCCCCCTGTCAGAATTCTCAAGAGTGGCTCGGGGTGAATTTTATGTCGGAGGTAGCATTGTAAAGATCCTACCTGCTCCCCAGAATCCAGCAATGCTGGATGGATTTGTGTCCCCTGGCATCACATCCCCGAAATAATCAATGGGATGCGTGAAGCGTCAATACGCTAGGAAGGCGTGGCCTGGTGGAAAATTTAAAAGTAAATTACATTGTAATCTGCTTTTAACACATTGTTCACAGTAATAAAGTGATAAAACTAAATCCAAATAATAAATAATTAATACCAATTTTTCACAATAATATTGCACCCTTGTTTGCACAGATTTCAAAGTTTTTTGATTTGAATCAATTATTAAATAAATGTATTGTTATTATATTTTTTTATTAATTGTTTTATAATTATTATTTATAAATATTTATTATATTATAATTTTTGATTTCTGTTTCAAACTTTATCATACCCGGGAATTATTCCTAACAATTACAGGCCTACAATATTAAACAACATGTTTCCATGCACTGTACAAATGTACCTCATCAAGTACTTCACCATTCTGTCTGTCGGGTTTTCCATACAATTTACCATAGAAGGTTTAAAAAACACTTGTTTTGTTGACTAAGTGTTTCCCAGGCTTGTCTCCCCAGGTGAAGAACCTATGGGCATTCCATCTAAGAGCCAGGGTTGGGGCAGGGGTCAGGGTGGAGGAATGGGGGGCGGTAGACAACAGCAACAATGAGGGGTAAGGGGCTAAAGAGTCGGACAGGCTTGTAAACTTGTTCCAGGAGTGAAGGATGATGGTTAGATGAAATACCAGCTTAGAATGGTAGCAGCAGCAGCAGAGGATGTGCTGGAGTCCAGGTGGATAAATCAGTCCAAAGGCAGGAGGTAGAAGTTGTAGAGTGTAATAGTATGTCCAAATCTGTTCCAATTCCTGTGTCCATTCCCTGGATTAATTCCCATTGCACTTATAACTTGGGCACTTGAGATTTGGGCACGTGACCAGGGTCCCAACGTGACCTTGCCTGTTGTTTAAATAGAAGTGCTTTGGGTTCTGATTAAGGATGGACGGCAAATTGAATTAAAATGTAATTGATATGGGATTATTGCTTGTGCGCCAAGTAAAAGATATTGGCCCTGATTTATGAAAGCTCTCCAAGGCTGGAGAGAATACACTTTCTTCAGTGAAGCTGTGTGATCAAGCAAACCTAGAATAGATCTGGTACAGGATTAAAAATGTTTGCTAGCAAATAGCAAATGATTTTTAAAAATCCATTCCATGTTTTCTGGGTCACCCAGCTTCACTTCTGAAAGTGTATTCTCATTCTTGGAGAGCTTTCATAAATCAGGCCCGTAATCATTCACTGAGGCATTACACTCCCTCCAGGAATCAACTAAGTTATGATCTTTTAGTAATAAAGCCAACTTGCGACTTTGTTTGGGGGGGATCGATAATGGGGTGAAATTGTTTTGTCAAGAACATGACCCTTTGCTAAATTTGTATTACTCAAAAGAATTAAAATACCCTCGGGTTTAGAGGCAATTTCTCCCAACAATTTTTGCATAAAAGCAGTTTGACCCTCATTTGGGTATAGTAGGTCACCACTGTGAGCAATTGGCCTTATGTATTAAGTATCTACCTCCAGCATCCCTGTGTACTTCTTGTGGAGAGAAGTTAAGCTTTCTGGAGAAGCAAAGCATCACCCCACTTTTTTTTCTAAATAGATTTTGCCTGATAAAACAGAGGGTAATTCTTGTTTAAAAACCGTGGCATGGAGGTACTGGAGAAGTGGGTCTCCTTTAATAAATTATAATAGTGAAAAGCTTTAGACCTCTTGATCGGAGAATTTATCCCTTGGACGTTTTGAGATAAAATCACTGGGAGGAGGAGTGGGCTCTTTATTTTTAGTTATGTCACTGTGAAATGGATTATTCAGACTCAGTGGACAGCAGATCAGGTTTTGTGGACATTTCTAATAGTAGAACTTTGAATGATAGAGAGAAGGGAAGATTGGGGGGGACAATAGTGTGGAGGGAATTTAAACAAAAATAACACTTAACAATACAATCTAATAGCAGCTTTCTTATGTAACCTAGAAGGACACCGCAAGCCAAAGAGGACCCAGGGGAAGAGCGCCCTCCCGGCAAATTGAAACCTGTGGAGCTGTAAACCGCTCCATAAATATAGAGAGATACTGATCAGGCCAGAAGTATAATCCAGAGCCTGAACATTATTCCCTTAAGTGGAGTGCATGTGAGGCCTCTCCGGCCCATCAGGCCTACACCCTAAATAATAGGGGAGGTTAGAACAACAGAAAAGAAACCTTAAATATTAAAGTATCCTAACATGAAACATCCTAACAAATTTAGAGCCATTGGTGGACTCGGCAGCCACTTTGCAATCAATGAAATCAGAGAAAACAGTACAATAAAACATTGCAGAGAAAAAAAAGGAAAAAAAAAGTGCAAAGGAAATAAAAATCTTTAACCAGGGGACACAATGGCCTATGTGGATTGGGAGAATCTCACAGAGAACAGTGACACCACATGTGAAGTGACTCCAGTAAGGGGACTTCAAAAAAGGAATAGCGTTCCATCATCTCAGTGGACCAAGTAGAGTAGGTTGTGAGAATGAAAGAGACACATCAAGCATTCAGGTGGGTCTTTGGGAGCTTCCGACGGTGGATTTCACTTTTTGTGGGTACAGCGTGGTAGAAGATCCTTTGGTCGTGTGTGGGGCTTGTGAACTGGAGAGTAACAGGTTGAGATCAGCAAGTAGCTTTTCTTCTTCTATAAAGGAGGAAAAGGAGGAGCTTCTGCGTTGCCAATAAAAAATTGACCTCAGTGGAAAAGCCCATCTGTATTTTATCTTATAAGAAATAAGGGTTTGCAAGAGGGACTTGAGAGCCCTACGACATTGGATTGTGAATGGAGTAAGATCAGAAAAGATTTGGACTAGATACCCATCTATCATCAGGTTTTTCTGATTCCTTGTCAGTCGCTTCAACGCCTCTTTGGTGGAGCAGTAATGTGGCTTAACAATGATGTCCCTTGGTGGACCATCTGGTCTGGGAGCTGCCAATGCTTTATGAGCTCTGTCAATTTTCAATTGAGATTCTGGGATGTCAGGTAACATATCCTGAAATAATTGCTTGGCCACCTGTGTGATATTTTTGATAGATTCCGGAAGGCCATGTATGCGAAAGTTATTGCGGCGTGAGCTGTTTTTAAGATCATCAATTTTATATTGCATTTGTTCAAACTGATCATTAAGCACGGATATCTGTTTGGTATTTTGGTTGACCCTTCCAATGGTGTCATCCATTTTCTGCTCAATCATATTGAATCTGGAACCAATACCTTGTAACTCTTGCTTCAACTCTGATGTGATTACTGTAGAGGTTTTAGCAAGCTGTTGTAAAGAAGCACAGTTAAGTGCTTAAACAATTTACCTTCTCCCTCTGAAAAAAGGAGCCAGGAGCAGTGAGGAGATATTCCTGAGGAGAGCTGGGATGATGGCGAACAGTCTCCCTATTGTGGGAACAGCAAGGGGATATAGCCTGATCTCTCCCTTCTAAAACAGGGGAATCAGCATTGCTTGGGGAGTGCTTAGACTGGGAGCAGGTGGCTTGTAGACACATATCTGGTGATCCAGGCTCTAGATTAGAGCTCATAGGGGATGCAAGATAGGAATCCCTGTTTCCTTCCCTCTGGTCCTATCAGGCTCCTTGGAATACAACACTGCTTGTGAGCCTGGGACCATGTGTGAGTCTTCCCGGATCGCCACTATCTTGGATGAGGGACACAGGGTCTGTGAACGTGGAATCCTCTCTTTCTGTTTGCCTCCAGCCTTGCCTATCATTGCATGCCACTTCCCTGGTAACTGGCGAAGCAATCCGTCCTGAAATCAGCTTGTGCTGCCAAGTCCTTCTGAGTGTAAGCTGGTTTCAGAGCCGGAGAGGTGCCCCGCGACTTAGAAGGTGTCCATCACCGCCCTGGGCACATGCACACTCTCCAAAATTGGCCTCTTTTTTGGTTTTAAGTGCATCTTTTATAGTCAAGGTAAATAAGAGATCACTGGAACTAGAAATAAAACACACACTCAATGGTAAAAGTTTGTAGACATCTGTCCATCCCACTGACCAAACTATGGACTCTCAACTATTTAATTATAAAGAACTTGAGTCTTCTGAGGAGGCTTCCACAAGATTTAAGAATATGACTGGGGAAGTTAGTGTACTGGTTTTGGTAAAGATAACCCTGTTACAACCATTATTTTGATTCATCTTAATTATTTTCAGTAGGGTTGAGGTCAATGCTGTGCACACACGCTTGTAAGGTGTCACTGGCTCAGCCTGCCCAACAGTGTGACTATAATGACAGATGTTGTATTCCTGGAAGAAATATTCAGCAAGTGTAAATGCTTAAAACATATGCTGTTTGCCATACACACCACCTCTACCACCCTTTCACTTCCAACCTGACAGCTAACACACTTGTTCTTTAAAAATATAATAATTGTATTCACACATCTGCATGGAAAGATGGACTTTCTGCACCTATCTCCCTAAATGATCTATGTTCAATATCGAAGTAAATAATGGGAATGTGCTGAGGTACCAGAGACATGAGCCCTGATTCATCAATGAAATGCACGTATGCTGGACGCGCATACGTTCGCGCTTCCAGCGAGCTAGTTTCCCGCGGTCCAGAGCCAAATGCGCTAGTACACGCGTCTTCACTGCAAGCCGGATTCCTGCCTTGATAATGAGCAATAGGGGTCGCAAATCTGCCATTTAAGTTGGTTAGATTTCAGCTGCGCGATTTAGGAGGATCTGTTAAGCTAATGGTAAGCTCATAGCAATTAATTAGCGCACACCTACTCTCTGTTCTGTGCGCATCTACATTCTATTACAGGTCAATTAGAATCTTTATTACTTCATCTTCTTTTGGGTAAGTGTTACTTTTTTAGGTTACATTGTACTCATTACCGAAATGAATTATTTATTGTTTCATTTGTTGCACTGTTTTCATACTTTTTGGTTTCCTTTGCAACACTGCAAACTAATTGAGATCAAGCTGTATATATACTAGTAAGCACTTCATAATATGTCATCTCACAATAGTATAAATTGTAAAAATTTGTCACCAATCATTTGTGGTCTAATTCAAATGTCATTGTAGTTTGGCTTGATAGAAATCAAATAATTGAAAAATTATTTTAAAAAAATTTAGTGATTTCACTTGTGTATATATGTCAAAATACATTTAAATGCATATAAATACATATGCATTTTCATTCTAATCCTCATTATTGTTAGTTTCATCTTTTGCTGCAATGTTTTTGTGCTTGGTTTGTAATGACAGCTTCTGTTAAGCAAATTTCCTGCAATGTTTTGTCATTTTTTTAAACTAATATTTAGGACAAATGTCTGCATGCTTTCCACTCCAAACTACTACTTGAACCCCCTTTTTGCCTTTGTCCCATTTTCAAAGTCACATATTGGTTTTTTAATGTATTATGTACATATTTATTACTCTGACATTTGCACTCATATTGATTTGCTGCCACACAATTACATATATTTTGAAGAGGACATATCTAACATACCCAACTCTGTTACTTTTAAGATCACATGATATTTTGACCAAGTGACCAATGGAGGAATGGAGCACACTCGACCAAGCTGCAAAACAGGTTTGTGAAGGATAAGAGCATGTTCAATATTTTATTGTTCAAATAACCATTGTGTAAAAACTAAAGTTTATTTTTTGTGTTTTTTTTAGGGATGGAATTGGATTGGCGAGGCTGGAAAAAATGTTTGAAATGTGCACTGAAATAAAAATCAAATTAAATTCACAAAATCTGGCTTTTAGTTTTTTTAACAAAAGTTTTATTTTTTGAATCTCCCCCCAATAACTTCAAATGTACAAACCACTTAAATTGCACAGTGCTAAAGAATGTAAAATATGTTATCTCATCAGGTTATGACTGTTTTGCTGTTTACACAGAGCAAAACAAGAAAGAAAGGTGAATCCTGGGTCCAATGAAGGTTTGGTGTCAATGAAGGTTGTGGGTTTTCACAAGGGACAAATTTGTCTATGTGACATTTAACCTTTGTCTGCTGTTAAAAGCTGCCTAGACATGAAGCTAGTCATACACTCCTAATGATACTTGATAGAACAAGAACTAGGCCTAACAAACTATCTCCTAGTTTATAATAATGGTTCTAAAGGAATGTTCCTAATATCTAAAATGGAGAAATACTTACAGTCAGATGAGGAACTTGTGTCCCATGGAGGAGGTGCTGGTGGCGAGGGCACTTCAGCAGCTGTAGATAAATAATGAACAGCATAAGTAAAAGTGGGTGGGCAGGACTAAAGTAGATTTGTAAGGTTAGTTAAGGTGAATAGATGAATGCTGAACTTCTAAATCATACTTTCTGCCTACGTTCAAAAGTTTTAAGCAAACATTTGTCAGTACATCTATGGCCAACTAAACAACTCGTGTCTATTTCTAGTCATGCTAGCCAACACCCTAGAAAGAACGTTCATTTGATGCATGAATAATGACTGTAAGCTACATGAAATCCTGCTAGATCTTTCTTTGTATTTGTAACCAAAAATGGTGAAAGTAGTGTGAGAATGTGTTGAATTTCAACATATGTTACTAAAGTTGATTCTAAGGTTAGCTTACAGGCAATCTCCTCGGCCTCGGCCGCCTCCTCTCCTTCATCAGAGGACTCTGTGGGCATGTGTAACGACATCATGGGCACAGTGTGATATCTGTGTGTGGGAATTGTGCATGTCATATCTTGCAGCCTATGAGGACACTCATAGATAATTGTCCCAAAATATCTCTGAAATCCCAGGCCACCAAATTACAAGCATTTGAAGTGCACTGAACAACCTCCAACAAATGTGATTGAGTAGTAGCTAGTAGGATCCTCAACATTTCAAGTAGTTGCAAACAAGGGATTAGGACATGTGAAGGATTAAAGATGGCAGGTTCTTAGGCTGAGGAATATGAGAAGCAGCATAAAAACACATTGCAATATGTTTCAAACATGGACAAAACTAGGCTAATTGTAGTAAAAAAAATTCACTTACCTTAATAATAAAGCACAGGTCCCTCTCTCCAAACAACAGGCGCGGCATGATGTCCATATCTCCAACTTCCTGGTTAACTCCCGCCTACTGCAAAACGTGGCCCCGCCATGCATTTGCACGTACGCCTGCTGTGTGCGCATCCATACCCGCTTGTAGCCAGTGAGTGTTCCGGTGTTGCGCATAGTTACGCGCATATATTTTATATTAATAAGACTTTTTGTGTATATTTTTGGTAATGTTTCACTTTGAGCCAAACATATGTTGTTGCTTTTCAAGCCTTTCAGGATGTTTATTCAATGGAAGGTATATCCAATGTATATCTTCCAATGGCAAATACGAAATCATAGGAACAAATAGGCAATCTTTGCAATGTGAAGCAATATGGTCCAAAAAGTCCTCTTTGCCTATTTCTTCTTCTCATTTCTCTTTTCTGTGTATATGTACACACATCTAAATGCATACATACAGGTTTGGCTTTATATGCACTCATGTCTATACATACATGAGTGCGTATGAAGCAAAACAAACAATATACACCTTGGAAAGGAGATCACATAAACCCCCCAAAAACAAACAACAACATTTTAGAAATAACTTTATTTAAAAGAAACATTTGGTAAAAGGTCACACTAAAACATCAAAACTAAAAAAAAAATACACATCACTAAAATTTACACTAAATGACAAAATAATTAAAAAGAACAAACAAAACACATGTAAACTCATACTTCCATGTAAAGCCAAAAGAGTTCAAAAATGGCCCAACAAATATTGCATTCAAAAAATACTTACCAAACCAATATTCAATTTTGGCCTATTAAGGGTGGAAAACTGGACTAGAAAATCTTTATGCAGGACAAACATTGAAAAGTGGTACTAAAGACAAATTATTGGAACCAAACAATATGGCCACAAACACAATAACATAGCATTAACATTAAGTTCAAAATTGCAAAATAGACATTAAAACATTCCAAGTAAAATACATTTATTTTAAAAAAGAAGCTATTGTGCTAAATAGCAAGCAAAGAATCAAATGCAGCAACAAAGATTAACCACCTGAGCGTTACACTGAGGTCTAGATTTCTGTACCAAAAGCGTTACAGGTTTTCATGAATTTTTTTTTGTTAAATTGTAGACCTGTAACTTACAGAAATATGTCTGAACAGGGTTCTGGGAGATATCATGAATATAAAAAAAGTTTGAAACACAATCATGTAAAAAAAAAAAATTACTTTTAATAAAATTAAATAAAAGACACAAAAATCAGCTTAAACAAGAATACATAAATAAATTAAAAATACTGAAAATGCGATAATTTGGTATACTGTATAGTAATATATTTTTCTCAAACACCTCCCTAGTGTCCAACCGTTCAACGTCACATACCTATAGACAAAACCACATAAATATATTTTGTGTTATTTTGTATTGGATTGGATACAGGATCTTGTATTGAATCCAATACAAAATATTTGAATTTCCCGCTACGACACCCATCGACGGGCGCACTACAGCTATTGGACTCAATACAGCTATTTTGTATTGAGTTCAATGCAAAGGTATTTGAATTTCCCGCCCTGCCTCCGCACCGACGTCACCGGGAAACCCCGGAGATCGTCACTGCACACGCTGGAAGAAGACTGAACAGAGAAGACGTCTCCGCAGCAGCTGCGGGGACAAGGTAAGTATTTTTTTTTCAGTTGTAATCCGATTGTCATACAATGTTGTATTACAATCAGATTGCACTGTAACACATGTTTATACTTATACAACAGCCCCTCCAAGAAGAAAAAAGACAAAAGAAAAAAGCAAGTTAAACCGCACCCTTATATATAAATTCACTTGCAATTAGCACTTGCGCAGTCGGTCAAAATTGGCTGTTTGGTTTTTTGGCAATTGGACATTTTATTATCATTGATCGGTATGATCCTTAAATATGTAAAAACATGCCCTTATTATCAAATGTAAGCACAGAGATGATAGAAATTAGAAATTCACTTGCGCAGTCTGTCAAAATTGATCCTTAGATATGTACAGCAGTATATTAGATATTCTATTATTGCACAAAATTAAATAAGGTTGGGGAGGATGTTAAAAGTAATGTTAAAAGTCTATATATATATATATATATATATATAAATATCCTTCAATAATTATATACATAATTATATAAGAGAGAGAGACAAAATGTATTATTATTATTATAATAACTATAGTAATTACAATTAGATTATATATATATATATATATATATACACACACACACATATACGTAAGAGCAAACAAAAGAATGTGTGTGTGCTTGTGACTTCTGTGGGAAAATCTAGTCTGATGGCAAAGCCGAGGCTTCGCGGATAGTCGCAGGATTTACCCGCGGGTGGCTCCTCCGATCAGGCATCGTAAGCTTTTATATAGGCGCTTATGTAGAGGAGCTGAACTCGGTTGACTCTTGCCCAACAGGAAAGAAATAAGTCATTTTAAAATATGCTTTTTTCTTAGTGCATATGGATGTTTTAAACATTTGAACAGCACAAACATTTTTTTTAGGGCTAAGGGTAATATGTGTGCCTTTAGAAAGAATGATTTTTTAGAGAAACAGTGACTTTTAATGCAAGAACGCCAGTGTGTAAAGCTGCCGGGGATGCCCAGCTCAGTCCAAGAGCTCATTCAGTTGCTGCACTGCGCGTCAGTTTCTGATTTCGGATCGCGAATACGATCTACAAAAACCTAGATTCCTTACTTTTCACTAATTTGTGTCCAGTTTCATTCACACCCACGTCCTTCAAATTCATATCTATCCATACCTACACCCACATATGATCATTTTCCCATATTCACATTCATTTAAGATCATTCTCCTTTCCTCTAAAACCATTCATCTACACCTGAATTTCACCCAAGTAATTCTCCTCCATTATTACTGCTTCTATTAGAACTCTCGTCTTAAGTCATTTAGGGTGAGACAGAAATGGAGACGGATCTGGGGTTTCTGGTAGATCATAGACTTAATAACAGCATGCAATGCCAAGCTGTAATATCTAAAGCTAGTAAAGTACTTTCTTGTAATAAAAGAGGAATAGACTGCAGAGATGGAGACATAACTGAGTGCTGATTTTACACAGATCCACAGATGCTGTACAGTGCACCTGTGGGTTACCGTATCTTTTCTGGTGCACTGTGCTGCATCTGTGGATCAGTGTTAAAGCACCTTAATACATTAACCACTTCAAAATGTGCCTTTTTTTATGGTACAAGTACCGTATCTACATGAATATGGTAAGTGTTTTTTTTCATTAAAAAAAGTATATAAGACCTACCCTGAAAATAAGACCTAGTGTGTTTTTGGAAGCCCAAAAAAATATAAGACAGTGTCTTATTTTCGGGTAAACACGGTACCAGGGGTTTTTTTTGTCTTCCTCTGGACCAACTATGTTTTTAGGGTTTTATATCTGGGATATGTTTATTTCCCTAGTGGTAGAACTTGATGTAACTAAACTAACTAAATATGTAACTATGTAAGTCATTATTTTCCCCTCCTCTCCAAGGCTGTCCTTTTCTCTACAACCATCTTCCCCTTTTCCCCCCATCAAACCCACTTGGTTTCCTCTATGATAATTCACCTCCTGTTCCTTTATTGACTGCTTTCCATTTTATCTATCAATATTCTCCTCCACTACCAACCTTTCTCACCCTCATTTACTCTATGAACATGCTCCTAAATCCACGCCATAATAGTGCTTTTCTACCATCCATACCCAACCATCTTTCCTCTATGATCAGCTCCTTCTCTCCCAATCAAACCCTTTTCTGGTCCAGCGCCAGAGCTCACCCAACTCCAATCCAACAATCCAGCAATCTTCCTCTATAGCATGCAAACCTCACGGAGCTAGCTGAATGTCAGATATAAAAGTTGCCCCCAGGACTTCTGTTCATAAAGGATGGTGTCCATGGAAGAACTGGCAGAGGACCAGGAGCCCACATGAGCAAGCCAGGACACTCAATGTGAAAGGCAGGCTGTCCAGAGTAAGTGGCCAGGTGATCCTCAGATAGGCGGTGCAGGAGAGTCCAGTAGAACAGTGGTGGCCAACCATTGATACTACCGGTTCCGGCCCATGAATGTGCGGGGAGCCGGGTGTCACTCGAAGGGGAAGAAACCCTAGTGATTTTTTAGTACCAGAACCCCGCCCAGGGATACAACCACTTGCCTGAGCCTGGGATTTGAACAGGGGACGTGGCCTGTGGCTCTGGCTGGTGCTCCCTGCCAGCAGGGTCATTCTCCTGACTCCGCTTGGGGGTGCACCGCCCAGAGCCGCGGACCACCAAAATTTTCTCCGCGGACCACCAGTTAGCGACCACAGCAGTAGAGGCAAATCTAGAAAGAAGAGCGAGGGGTCATAGCCATGTAGCCAGTCCAACAAACAAGTAAACAAGGGTAAACACAAAGCAGAGTCGGAATCACAGGTGAAGGTCAGTCCATGCACCATGCAATCTCAGGATCACCAACAGGTAACCTAACTAGAAGGTCAGAAAGGCCTAATTCTACAACAAGCACCTGGTGGCTGGGAGCTTGGAAGCTAAAGCAAGACCAGGTGCCATGTCAGGGCAGAATTGTAGCCGGGACCTTGACAGCAGCACATCTCTGAAATCAGCTTCAGCTGCCCACAATCTCCATGTATGTCCTCGAGATTCTGGGATGACATATGGTTGATGGGTGATCCAGCAAATCTGGAATGGATTTGATCCAGGATTAAAAACATTTTTCAACAGATTTTTAGGAAAGCCATTCCAGGTTTTTTGTGCATGCGGAGGCTGGTAAATTCTGTCTGGATAGAACCAAATCATAGTACAGGAAGTGTAGACAGCTGAACCAAAGGTCGGAGCAGGTAGCAATCAGGAAAATCAGACAAAGCCAGGGTTAATATACCAGGAGTCTGGAGCAGGATAAGAGAATGAGGTTGGGAACCTGAAAGCAGAACCCATGAGAACTCTTTGTTCAGGCAACATTTTGTTGCCAGCAACCTCAAGGGAGGGTAAGGTGGGTGACACAGACAAAGGTACAGATCTCCTGGTCCTGCAGGGATCTGGCATCTCCCCCTAATGGGTGATACACTTGCTAGCAAATATCAAATTAACAGCACGCATCACTCTATCATCCTATTGACTTCACCAAAACCAAACCTAATTGGATCATGTCCAAAGGCAAACTAACCCACACGTTCAGTATCAAACCTTCAACACTAGAGAGTGTCTAAAAAAACTACTAAGGTACTTTCTCCACATTCTCTATAATTATCCTTTTAGAGAGACACCCCTAGACCTATCAAACGATCATACAATTGTTCCAACCTGGTCACCTCCATCCCCAGAGCATTCTCTCTATCTTACACCATCATTGGAAGGCCCTGGACCAGCACCAGTACTTAAACACATTTCTTTTCTTGAGGTGATGACAAGCAGTACAGCTGAATTATCAAGAAACCTCATTTCTGAATATGTTGATATCTCTTCAGGCGTTTCTTCTTAATGGCTTCCTCAGGGGAAACAGGGTGAAACGCGTCGGGTGGAGACTAACGAAACGCATTTGTATGTTTCCAAGTAACTCAATCTGCTTATGGATTGAATAGGAATATTCTAATAGAGTTATTCTAATAGAAGCACTTGTATATCTTAAAATCCTGGTTAACCTCAATAATTCAACGAGGTTGGGATAACCAGCTTACTGTAATTTGCAATATGTAACTTGTACTGTATAATTATTTAAAGGGAAAGAGGAGAAAAAGACAGGCTTTTATAGGCATAGTTCAATACCAAAACAATAATTTAATATTTTAGCACGTATCACCTAAGTTTACAAAGATCTACTATGCTGTCAAACTTTGGGGTCCAAAGCTAACTAATAATAGTATGGTATGCCATACAATGTACATACCAAACTAATAATAGTTAGCTTTGGACCCCACTAGAAATCCATATTTACCAGATGACATGCTTTTTTTTACGATAATATTTACACAAACATAGTCTACAGCTTGTCATTTGGGAAACTAGCTTTTGAGTTGGGAAATTAGCATCAATCACTGCTTCGTATACTCGTACTCATTACCATCCAGTCATTCAAGTCTTAAAAATCCCCTGAGGAAGCCAAACAGGTGAAACGCATTGGGAGTGAGACCCATTAATTTGCTTGACTTCTTTTTCTTGTTAATGACTGATTACCCGTTGTGAGAGATTCTAATACATGGGCATATAATTCTTATGTCTATAGTACAGGATCTGTGTGTTCGGTCAAGTTTGATAGCAAAGTAGATCTCTGTTACCTTAAGTGATTTGTGCTAAATTAATAAATGAATCTTTTCTTTTTATGAACTTTGCCTATAAAGTCTTTTTCTCCTCTTTGCCTTTACACAGTAATGGCATTCAGATTAGGCAGCTGAACCTTGTATTATTTATTATTAGATACCCCCTTATAATACAAGCTCCTTTCCTTGTACTATATCATGTTTGGCACTATTTCAAAATATGTTTAATATAACTAGAAAAAAAACTTTTGAAAATGCCTCGTAATTCTCAGGGTTTGGCTCAAAATATAAGAATACGGAGACAAGAAAATATAATCATAGCTTGGACAGTCCCATTATCATTATATTATCCTCTAATCATAAAGCAATCTACAGAAAGGTAAGTGAGTATTACTGTTATAACTCCTGGGGCAGAGGAAGATCCTCTAATGTGATGGAAGGAGTTCTGTGAATGGTGACATGGGAGTTCTGTGAATGGTGAAAAGGGAGTTCAGTGAATGGTGACATGGGAGTTCTGTGAATGGTGAGATGGGAGTTCGGTGAATGGTGAGATGGGAGTTCGGTGAATGGTGACATGGGAGTTCTGTGAATGGTGATATGGGAGTTCTGTGAATGGTGACACAGGAGTTCTGTGAATGGTGACACGGGAGTTCTGTGAATGGTGATACAGGAGTTCAGTGAATGGTGACACCGGAGTTTTGTGAATGGTGACACGGGAGCTCTGTAAATGGTGACACAGGAGCTCTGTAAATGGTGACACGGGAGTTCTGTGAATGGTGACACGGGAGTTCTGTGAATGGTGACACGGGAGATCTATTCTTATAACTGGAAAACTGCTTTCCTTTGATCAGCGCCCCCCATAACTGCAAATTTCCCTTTCTTACAGTGAGAGGGACAGGATTTTAATTTAAAGTTGTGAGGTTAAGAAAGAAGATTTAAAAATATAAAAGGCATCCGAAATCCTTAGATGTGTGTTATAGGTGTCCTGGTTATGGTTGTAAAATGTAACTCCAGCTGAAAACTTTATAATTTGATTGGCTCTCCAGCCCAGATTTATTCTTTAGCTGGCAGTAGGCTGGAGCTTTTGGTCAATGCCACCAATATGTGCCAAGCACCTTCCTCTTGCCATGGCAGGCACTGCGTGAGTAAAGCTGAGTTATCTTGTTATAGGAGGTGACAATTATAGGGCAATGCTACAGGAAATGGTGCTGTTATTTGACATCAGGAATCATGAAAATGAATATAACATTGGGCTTGGTTCTATGTAAAAATCTCCTGAAATTCATCCTACAAGTTCTCTGCCCTCGTCAGTGGAGGAGCTCAGGCTGGACTCAGAATGATTGGTGTCCTACTTAGATATAGTCAGGTCGAAAAAAGAAATCAAAATATCCAAGATATAAAACCCTATAAACATAGCTGATCCAGAGGAAGGCAAAAAAAACGCCGGGTACAATTTGCTTCAACAAGGGAAAAAATTCCTTTCTGATTCCATGAGGCAATCGGATGTTCCCTGGATCAATAGTCTCTGTTATTTTTACTTTAAAGCCGGGGTGTCCAAACTTTTTACAAAGTAGGCCAGAGTCGATGAGGAGAAAATATGTGGGGGGCTGACCATTCAGCACATACTCCGGGTTAGTGTGGGCGTGGTCTGCGCAGGTCCTGCACAGCACCCGCCCACCAGGGAGACGTGAGGGATTCCCTGTGCACAGAGTCTGGTGTCGGTGCGGGCTTGGTGCGGAGCACGATCTTGGAATCAGAGTGGGCGTGTCCGTGCGGGTTCCACAAAGCACACGCCCACTATAATGACGTAGGGGATTCCCTAATGGCCACCAAGTATTATAGTTTATCAACTCTAATGAAATATAAAATAGCATTTTTGTCTGTGTGTATTTTATACTGTGATCAACAGTGCTGGCGGGCCGCATATTATTGATTTTATTCCAGAGGCTGCGGGTCGGTGGAAATCTGAAAACAGGTGGCGATTGGCCCCCGGGCCTGACATTGGACATGCCTGTTTTAAAGCCTTAATCCCCAGTTATATTCTGTGCTTCTAGAAATCATCCAGCTTTCTCTTAAAGCAATCTATAGAACTTGCTGAAACTACTTCCTGAGGGAGCCGATTCCACATTATCACACCTTACAGTGAAGAATCCCTTCCTTATCCGGAGCTTAAACTTCTTTTCCTCCAGACACAAAGAGCGCCCCCTTGTGCTTTGTAATGATCTTACAGTTGATAATCGGGAAGAGAGTTCTCTATATGGACCATTTATATATTTATACAGGGTGATCATATCCCCCCTTATACGTCTCTTCTCAAGGGAGAATAGATTCAGTTCAGCTAATCTCTCCTCATAGCGGAGCCCCTCCATTCCTTTTATTAGTTTAGTTGCCCTTCTCTGCACTCTCTCCAATCCCACAATGTCCTTTTTGTGAACTGGTGCCCAAACCTGGACGGCATATTCCAGATGTGGTGTGACCAATGCTTTGTACAGGGGCAGGATTATGTCTCCATCTCTGCAGTCTATTCCTCTTTTATTACAAGAAAGTACTTTACTAGCTTTAAATATTGCAGCTTGGCATTGCATGCTGTTATTAAGTCTATGATCTACCACAACCCACAGATCCATATCCATTTCTGACTCCCCCAAATGTATTCCCCCTAGACAGTATGAAGCATGCATGTTGTTAGCTCCATAGAACACAAGGCAGAGGAAAGCTCCAACATTATTTCAGGGGCCAATACTGCAGTTTTTTCTTTTTGCTCTGAGGATTGAACTCTATGTTGTGACTGGATCAGTAATAAGGAATTTATGTGGAAATGAGAAGCAGGGAATGGGGGATGGTGTGTATGCGGCCCCTCTCCTTTCCAAAAAAAGTCACTAAGGGGACGGGGTTTACTGCGATAAAATAAATGCACCTCCCCCTCCCAAATCTCTTCATAATTTGGGGAAGAGTGGGCATCATATGACTTGTACAGCCCGCCCCTCCCCCTGATCCCCATAGCATTCACCCCTCTATTTGCCCTTCTTGTGTTGAGGTTTACCCTCTGCAGCCAGAACTTTCACTAAAATAAAAAAAAAGCTGCTTCAAATATTCTCCTAGTACTTCTCTCCAGTAATAAATAATGGGGGAATAAACACAAAATGCACCAGCAGTATGAGGAGGGCGGGGCTAAATCATAGGGGCGCGGCTAATATTGAGAAGCGAGCTAGGGGCGGAGACGCGGCGGTAGAGTATTTCGTGGCATATGGGACGCAGCGCGAGCTATGGGCGGGGACTGGGCGGTAGAACTGTAGGTGAGGGCGTGGCTATCAGCAGCACGAGCGGGCGGGGAAGAGGTGGTAATATTATTTTGGGGCGTGGCCAGAAGCAGACGGGCAGCAGCGCGAGCTGTGGGCGTGGAGCGGGCGAAAGAACGCAAGACGGAGGGAAGCGCGGTGACGTAAGGGGAGGAGGAGTGCGGTGAAGTACGGGGAGGGGCGTGGTGACGTACAGGGAGGAGCGCAATCACGTACGGGGAGGAGCGCGGTGACGTAGGCGGTCGCTGACGGCCCAGGCTCCTCCTCCCATCATGGCGGCCTCCATGGCTGACATGTTCTGGCGATGTGCTGAACCGGAGGCGGCTCGCCGGTCGGTGGAGATCCGACACATCGGTGGCGGCAAGGTATAGGGACAGCAAGGGGACGGGGGAGCGGTCTGCAGGGTTCCCGGGGGCCCCATCTGGTCAGGCCAGCCGTAGGAGCTGTACAATGTATTGTGTGTCAGTGACCGGTCAGTACAGGAGATGTAATATGACACTGTCTGTGTGTCCTTCTGACCAATCAGGGTGCTCCGTGTCTCAGAGCTGCACATGGTAGTGTCAGGGTGAGCAATGGGAAGGGTTAATATTTCTCTCAGCCTGCAGGCCTGTGGGGTGTCAGGGAGGAGCAGCACCCGGCCATCACCCGAATCTGCGGGACACACCTCACCTGTCACATCATTTGACCCCCCTGTACCCAGTTTTACAGGTTTCTCATCAGCGTGAGGCAAAGAGTATAAAGAGGGGTCCTGGGAGGAGGTGACTGGATAGAATCTCTGTCAGGTTTTTGCTGCCTTGGTGTCCCCATTGGGAAGCTGCTTCCTCTCCTATTCACATAGTGATTGTTGTCACCGGGACAGGAAATGATGATGAATTTTATGGTATGGGAATTGCTCCAGGGATCACATTTCATAGCAAGTGATAGAGAAGCACACTGATGGGGACACAATAATAAAATGAGGCATTCTAACCCTTCAACATGTAGGAATTTGATGCCAGAATGACTCCGAGACTTTGTGTCCCCGCAGGGTAAGGGGCTCTTTGCCACCCGCAGCATCCGGAAAGGGGAGACCATCTTCAAGGAGAGGCCTCTGGTGTC
>NC_092860.1:156306116-156313326 GCF_032062135.1 Pyxicephalus adspersus
ACCGTCTCCTCTTCTATGTCTGCAGCCTGTGATCATTGCCTGCGATCCCTGGAGACAGCAGAAGAAAATGCCAGGAGACTGTCCGGGAATGTTCATGTCAGCCTCCCGTACCCGGAGCTGTGCACAATACAGAATGGCCTCCACCAGCAGTGCCCGGACTGCCAGGTTAGTATGGGGGGGTGATGGGAACCACTGCCAATGGACATTATCATCACTGCTGTGATAGTTGTTTTACACAAGAGGGAACTCTGTGGCAGTCAGATGAGGGGGTATTTAGGGGTGGTAATGATGAGTGACCCCAGCATGATGGGATGGGGAGATGTCTCATATTTAGATGTTGTGGACAGCCAATAGAATCCTTGTAATAACCGGGATTTGTGCTCTGTAGGTCTCGTATTGCAGTGCGGAGTGTCTGAAGGCTGCCAGGGATCAGTATCACCAGGTCCTATGTCTGGGATCTGCCAGGGACAACCCAGCTCACCCACTCAACAAGATGGAGGAAGCCTGGAGGTAAGGGACCGGATAATAAGGGACCGGATAAAACTGACCACCAGTGCTGGGTGTTGTCCTGCAGTGCCTGGAGGGAGGAACCAATGAATGGTGGCTCCTTATATAAAGTTCATTCACTAAACAAAATCCGATCCCTCAGCTAAACTGCACGGAAAATATTCATCTCCCTGAGGTAGAGCTGCTCCCTACACACATGGACTTTCCTTGTTCCTTGCACCCCTGGGTTACCTCTTTGTTGCATCCCTGGGTGCCCTGCAGACCCGGACTTCTCGATTCAGCCATTAGATGGTGCTGTAGGTGAAGCAAGCATGGATCCAGCACAGTACATACTAGGGGCCCTAAGGCTGCAGGATCTTCTGTACCCCCCACCCCCTAAAAGCAGCCAGTTCTATGCAAACACCCTATTACTGGGTTTGCTGGGGGTCTCATGTATGCTGGGGTAAAATATTTTGCTTTCGTGTACTTATTCACAGACTTATTCACTTATCAGTCTTTTTCAGTGCACAGGATGGGTGAATGTGCAGAGGTTGGGGAATATATTGAGGTTCCAGCACGGAAATCTCCGGGTGATATTTCCCTCTAACATCTTCTCTTCCATCTCCCCCAGGAACATGCATTACCCTCCGGAGACCGCCAGCATCATGCTAATGGCCAGGATGGTGGCCACTGTTAAACAGGTACGCCACCTCTGGCAAATGCTGATATTACACTTTTAGGGTTTAGATTACCCCCCCCATCACCCCCATCAATAATAACCAATAGGTTTTACCCCAATGGGGGTCTGTGGTTTGTATCTGACAGTCCCTTTGACTTTATAGAACCTTGAAGTGACAAAGGAACCTCAGCACCCAGTGGGGGGTGCAAGCATCATCGAGTAAACATGGGGTCACAGGATCTGCCCCCTACTGAGAAATGTGAATCTTAATGAATCTTAGTGAATCTTCTTCTCTGCAGGCAAAGGACAAGGATTGGTGGCTCCAACTTTTCACCCAATTTTGCAGCAAAACCGCCAACGAAGAGGAGGAGATCGTCCACAAGCTGCTGGGTGACAAGTTTAAGGTGAGTTCTGGTAGACGCCATTCATCTTCCTGGATTTGCTGTGGAACGAGCTGGGAATAGACTCCAAGCAAACCCTAATATTTCAATGTTCAAATGAGAGCTCGGTGAATAAAGTGGAGTTTTCAGTAGCCAATAAAAAACAGCTGACGGTTACTATAAAGTGCCAGGCGGTGCGCCCTGCTAAGAGAGCCTGGAGGTAATGCTGCAATGTTTGAGAAGTGCCGTGCGTTGCGTCCTGCTAAGCCTGGAGGGAATGCTGAGTAAAAAGAAAAAAACCTGAAATGTCCCATTTTGTTGGCTGATTAAAGCCCAATTCTGCGTAGTCGGGACCCCAAGTGGGGGGATGCAGCTTGGGGCAGTTATGCTATTTAAAGGAAAAGTACAACTTTACAAAAACTTTCTTCTTTTTTTATATTCCGGTATTAGTGGTTGATAGGGGTGAAATGGCCATAAGTAATGGGTGCGTTCTTTACTAACCCTATCCCCTTTGCTCACACAGGGTCAGTTGGATCAGCTGAGACGCCTGTTCACGGAGGCTTTGTATGAGGAGCGAGTGAGCCGGGTAAGAGGAGAGTGCACCATGGGATCAATACCGAACGATTTTTTCCCATAAACTTCTCTCATTTGCTTCCTTTTGGAGCTGACGTATCACAGTGCAGTCTGAGATCATTGACAGGTGCAGCTGAGCTGTAGTTCACCTGCTTTAGTCAGCTTTTTCATTTATTCATTCACAGCAAACAGAAGCACGTTGTCACAATTTTCATTCTCTTTCTTTGTTTCCCTTTCAGTGGTTCACTCCAGAAGGCTTCCGATCTTTATTTGCCCTCGTAGGAACAAACGGGCAGGGGATTGGTACAAGGTAAGTTTAATTATTATTATTATTATACAGTATTTATATAGCCCCAACATATTACATAGCGCTGTACAATATATAGGGGTTACAAATGACAGACAGATACAGAGAGTGACACAGGAGGAGGAGAGGACCCTGCCCCGAAGAGCTTACAATCTAGGCGGTGGGGGAAGTATCACACAGTAGGAGGGGGATATGGAATGGTGGGAAGTAGTGAGGGTTTAGGAGACAGAAGAAGACGGGTAGGTGAGGGGGAAGCGTTGGGTCTTAAATGAGCAGAAAGTAGGAGCAAGCCGAATAGGACGAAGAGACCATTTCAGTGAGTCGGGGCAGCTCTAGAAAAGTTTTGGAGCCCTGCGTGTGATGAGGTTATGAGTAAGGAAGTCGTTAGTAGGTCATGCAGCCAGGACACTATCTGTATGGAGTTTGCAGGTTGTCCCCGTGTCTGCGTGGGTTTCTTCCGGGTACTCTGGTTTCCTCCCACATCCCAAAACATGCAGTGAGGTTAATTGGCTTCCCCCTAAATTGACCTTAGACTACATTAATGACATATGACTATGGTAGGGACATTAGATTGTGAGCTCCTTTGAGGGACAGCTAGTGACAGGATAATGGACTTTGTACAGCGCTGCGTAATATGATGGCGCTATATAAATACTGTGTAATAATAATAATAAAATTGGAGGAGCGGAGAGAGCGGCTGGGGGGGATTTATATATTTTTATATGGGTATGGGTATCCCAGTGGCTTCCTATTGCCGGCTTTCAGGCTCATCAATCTATCATGTAATATTGATGAACAAAGGCAGATATGGGTAAAGTCCAGCCTGGGGGTGACGGCCATGGCTCCCTCTATTGATATACAGTCGAGGGGTAAAGGAAGCCACTGGAGTTCCATATATCAGTCCATTGATCACATTCTCGCCTTGCAGCTCCCTCAGTCAGTGGGTTCACGCTTGTGACGCTCTGGAGCTCCCGGCCCAGAAGAGGGAACGCCTGGACGGCCTGATAGATCAGCTGTACAAGGACATCGAGAAAGGTTGGTGGTAGATAAGCTGAAAAGTCTTGGCAATGGCCATGTGACTTCAAACTAAACTGGAAACAAAATTAAAGCCTGTATCTGGGTAGAAATAAAATTCTTTCCTGAGTCAAATCTATGTGACCCGGTCATCCAGCCAAGCAGTGCCCACATTGCGCCCGCACTAGCCAATCCCAAACGTATTATTCTGAGTGTCCTGCCTATCACTGGACAGTCCATAGGAAATGTCTATTGCACACAGATGTGGATGTGGATGCCTAAAGATGGATAGAAAACCCCGGATTGTACCACTAACCTCCCTAGAGTTCTAATTCTGTCCAAATTTCCATGCAAAAAGCGTTACATTTTTTTGCATGAAAATTTATTTTTGCATTGTAGGCTATAATTTTAAGGCATAACTCAACCGAAATATGTCCAATATTTAATAAATGTAATAATAAACTTTAAATAAAAAAACACAAAAAAATAGTTAATATGTAATGTAAGGGGACAGTAGCATTTATAATATAATTATTTATATAATATATGAACATTTCTTTGTATTGGACTCAATACAGCTATTTTGTATTGAATCCAATGCAAAATTATTTGAATTTCCCGCCGATCCGCACTGACGTCACTGGGAAACCTGGAGATCGTCTCTGCATTGTGCAGCTGGAGATAGGAGGAGCAGGACGTGTCCCCAGGACCTGTGGGGGTCAGCAGGACGCCGGGGGACGACAACGGAGCAAGGTAAGTGTTTTTTTTTTTAAGTTAATGCGACCCTGAGTGTTACTCGGGATTACCGCCATTTGCAGGTAATATCCACCTTGAGTCACACTTGGAATAACCACCAGAGGGGTTAGGTATTGGGTATGGGGTTTTATTATCAATGCTCAATGCTTGATATCAATCAAAGGTGATTGGAGGGGGAAGGAAGCCGTGTGTAGGTGCAACCCATTAAATATATTTCCTTTCAAATCTCCCCGAATCTGTCTTTATATTGCTGGGCAGCCAATCAGAACTCCAGGTGTGTGATTGAGCTGGTGGTGAATGGAAGAGGTTGCTTTGTGTAGTGGATGATCTTACGGTTGTATTGGATCTCATATAATGATGATCTGGCTCAGTGTTCTCTGTACAGCACTGCGGTATATGTCAGCTATATAAATGTATAATAGTCATGTGACTTTCCGCAGGGAGAACTACCTGTTCATCTGCTCCTGTGCGAAGTGCCTGTCTCAATCGGAAGACCCAGACTTCACATCGGAGGAGGAAGACGAGGACGCTGAATTGGAAGAGACAGACGACGCAGAGCTGGAAGACGAGATGACGGATGTCTGATCTGACCCCCTTCTACAACGCCCCATTTCCGGAGATCCCCCACCATCTCGATTTCCTGTACGACCGACCCTCAATGTCCATACCTGAGCACTTTGATTGGCTGTGCCTTTGCCAAAACAAAACTGTTCATGACAAACACTTGTGTTTTTTTTTGTTTTTTTTTAATACCTCTTCCTCGCATTTGTGTGGGGTGGGGGTGCTGACCACGGTAGGCGAGGGCCCAAGGTTTGTGCACACTCCGGATAAATGTTTACATTCTTCATACTTTGTGCTGAGATTTGATAGAATCTGCTCCTGACATATCACATTATTTATACCCAGCCCCCCTGCATGGCACGGCTCAGTAAAGGCGACCCCACCCCTGATTGGCATGGGTATTTGTTTTATTTAGCTGCTGTTACATTACAGATCATTACCCTCGTGTGTGTGGTGGGGGGGTGGTTGTGCTGAATTGCCCCCCCCCCCCCCCCCCCCCCCGGTGATAAGCCCTCGCTTGGCATGACAGATCCAGGAAGTAGATCATTAATGCAAAGATTTGGATTGCACCGTGGCTAATTTATGTTGAGGTTCTCCTCCCATACAAACCCCAAAGTTCCATTTTCTGAATCAATTGTCCATCTTCTACTCTTTCTATAGCAGCTGGAGGAACTCTGCTGGGTCAGCTGACGCAATCCAGCGACGCGTAATACTGAAATGTGCAGGATCTGAGGAAAACTCGGGCTACGGTGCATACAATGGCCATCACATTGGGGCTCCAGGTTGACTCCAACGTCCATAAATTCTTCCATCTTTCCAAAGCTCGATCCTCTGCCTTGTATTGTGTTGAGGAATCTGGAAGATCGAACCTGGTGACCGGTTCACATTAGTCTGGAGTTTACAGATTGGCTTTGAGGACAGCATGGACCAAAGGGACTAAAGCCAAGGTGTATGGCCATTAAAATCCTAACCATGTGGGGGTGATACCCCGTCCCTGATACGTCCCTATTGGTCCCCCATATTTGCCCAAAGTAAATAGGTTTCTTGTCATAGCTAAAAAGTTTGCCCCTACCCCCCGTGCTAGTGTTGGTTGGTCAGGTGCTGTATCATAGGAGGAAGAAAAGTGAATCTCATTCACCCTCCTCCTACGTGGGGGGTGCATAGTATGGGAATATATTAAATACTGGCAGTGAAGGGGCGGAAATTGAAGCATTTGGAGATTCTCCGCCTATAAACCCCACACAGGTAGTGCTCATGGTGGCAATGAACCCAGAACACGAGCGCTGCAAGGCGAGAGTGCTAACCTTGGACGTTTGTTGGTCCCTTTGTATCCTTGAAGCCTGGGGCCACTTTTTCCACCACGGGCTCCACATCCTCACTACTTCTTCATTAGGAGTATATTCAGAGAAAACACCATTCCTTATGATGGGCATTAACATTGGGGAGCCCGGGGGAGGTGATTCCCCTGACTAAGGTTTGGAATGTAAGGACGGAGGGAGGGCACCTAACTTACCCCAATACATAGCAAAGGCCGGGACTGGTAACCCTTCCGTAGTCACGTTCTGTGGATCACTTCTTGGTGGAAGCAAATCTCTGGGCATGGTGGATGGATTGGGTCGCCATATTGCCAATCTCTAAACATAGACAAAATAGGGCCATGAGGTCCAGCAAATGTAGAAGAACCCCATACTTTAGAGCCAGGGTTGGTTTTGGAGGGGGCAGTTTGTGGCAGCAAACTAAGTAATTACCCAGGGCACCCACCCAGGTCCCCAATTGATAGAATAGCAGGGAGATAAAATGCTTTATACTTGGGGCTCCCTTTTTATATTTGCCCAGGGACCCCCTTTGTCTTGAACCTCCTTTCTCCCAGCCCTAGTGGTTACCCTGGAGTATAGCGGCTGAGTGCCGGTACCCTACAAGTATTACTCCCTTGTCACACACCCCCAATATATCTCTATATTGCCCCTACGAGACGCCCCCCCCCCCCCCCCCCCACACACACACACACACATGGCCACACCCTTCAGTTTTCTGCCATGGCACTGGCTTGTTGCCCCTCTGTTACCCAACTCTTTTGTAGGATTGGAGGTTGCCCTGTTGGAATTGTATGCATGATTTTCTGGACTATGCAAGCAATAAAAACATTTGTGACTCTGCATCGTCTTTGTTGCTGAATTTGGGAGCAGAATAGGCAAAACAATTGGCAACTCGATCTGCCATAGAAGCGAGAAAGGAAGGATAGAGAGATTTCCGTCCTCTTCACTTCCCATAATGGCTGCATCAACCTATGGAACCCACCGACAGGAAATACAACCAGACGTCTCAGTATGGGAATATACAAACTCACCACACACAATAAAATCTGATTGTACAATCTCCTTTACATTCACCAAAACCAAGCCAGGTGAGGACACGTCTGTTCATTCACATCCATTCACTGGCCATTTATTCATC
>NC_092860.1:156314981-156316433 GCF_032062135.1 Pyxicephalus adspersus
TATTATTGGGAGTGGAGCTCCCTCTGGTGGCCGAGTGCACAGACAAAACATTCTATTCTGAGGGATCTCAGGGGCCCCCCCAAGGCACTGCGGGGCCACAGCTGCATAAACAAGATAATTGTATATTCGGGCTGCACGGAGGGAGCGATGAAAATAACAAAAGTGAAAAACAAATCAGATCTGGAAAGGTGTAACTGAGGGCCACAGGTGGGGGGAGCAATATGGCGGCGGTGCATTTCCAGGGAATGTTTATTATTGGTTTCTGTAGAATGTTCTGTGGTCGTGGCGGTCTTTTCTCGCTTACCGAATGTTTAGGCGAGAGCGGCCTTGTGATTCGCCATGAGGTTGTGTTCTCACCAATCAAATGAGGAAAAATGCCAGGGGCGGGAACGGCGCGGCTGAGAGCGAATCATTTGCTCCCAGGATGCACAGCAAGGCCCAGCAGCCAATCAGGAGAGATCTGAGCACAGGGAAGGGGGAGGGGTTAGTCACTCCATCTTGTGTTCTGTGTGACAGGGACAGGTGAGGAGCCGTCTGAATATCAGGAAATATAAAGATTGTGCAGATCCCCAGCAAAAATATTTCCTCCAAATGTTTCATTATAATTGTATTACACACTTCTGGCAATGACAATGGCCTACACCCAGCTCTCCATGACAATTACCAATGCGGTCCCCGTGAAGATAGCTGACCAGGGGCCACACACTGCTACTGCTCTCGCTGACCCACGCTCCGTCCTCCATCCTTTAGCCTAATGTCACCGCGCTCCACCACCTTATGGGTGTCATTCCTAACACGTGTCACCCGGGTCATGATGCCTGCTAGCAATTATTATGAATAAACAGGATTTATATAGCGTAGAATATTATACAGATAAATAAATTAAATAGGAATGTGTACATTAAATAGCAATGCGTTGCAGAGACTGCCGCTAGTGGGTGGAGTTCCCCCTTTCTGTCCTAATGTTTATGCTGCATTCTGGACGCAGTCTATCACATAAATCCGATTTCCCCGCTGCCACTTTGCTGCCATTTTCTGGAAAACCCCAAGGTGTTTTGGAAGTTTTGTCATTGTTTATTATTGCCCCTGTTCTCTTACCTAGCACATTCAGTGGTTCTAACATATACAGGGGCTTTGTTATTATCGTTTAATGTCGGCCCAATGACTTTATAGCAATTTGCAAAATCGATTCGCTGAAATTTCACAAACCCATCGGAAGTTAGAGGAAGTTTTCTGGAGACTGCCAGAGGCCTTGTCACTGATCCCCAGTCACACTCTGTGATTGTCACACTGACATCCAGCAGGGGGCAGGCCAGGGTTTGTGTTCTCTCTGCTACACCCAGCACTGACATCACACCAGGAAGTGTCACCGATATATTCACCCGGGGAAATACACCGACACAGAAATCACAGAACTTCCTGCAACATGCTGACCCTCTGCCGCCTGCTGAG
>NC_092860.1:156318812-156325209 GCF_032062135.1 Pyxicephalus adspersus
TCCTTCTCCCCCAGGCCTGCGATGTCCCCATAGAAGAGGGGCCCGTGTCCCGCACAGGAGCCATAGGGGAAATCAAATCCGTCTATTTCCGGGACCCGGATCAGAACTTAATATCGAAGTATCCAACTATGTAAAGGAGCCCAGCGCCCAATCCTGACCCGTCTCACCTCCGAGATTCAGCGCCGACCTCCATCAAAAGCTGCTACTTGTCTGGTCATCTCCAGCTTCAAGCACGCAGCCAGTGAAGGCAGAGCTCCTGATTGGTTGGATCTGATGAAAGAGGGGTCAGCAGTGGCCATGTACATCTATTGACTGGGATAAGGGTATTTTAGCTTTCAGCCAATCAGATCTCTTCATTTATGGAGTTGGCAGTAAACCAATTTTTGCTTCTAAAGGACGTCCACAGCCAGCTCCTCCCACCTCCTACAATGCAGGGGCGGAGCCTCCACACCCTATAGTAAGGGCAGAACAGTGTCACATGGGAGGGGGCGTGTCTATCTTTATGCAAATACAGACACTAGGATCCCAGAATGTCGCCCCCTCTTGGTCTGTGATTGGTTGAAATAAAAGCTGATAACGTATCACGTGTGTGTGTGAGTGATCTGTGTTCCATTACATGTATGTGGCAATCTGCTTCTCACACACTGCACCCATTGGCTGGTGCCCCTAGCCTGCCCCCTAGTGGTGGCCACTGATATCCAATATGAGGATCAGACGAGGGAAATACAAACACGGCGACTTTATTTTTACAAAATCACAGTCAGGCAGAAAAAGTCAGACAGCTGTCAGTGCTGTGACACCGCGGGCCACTGGAGACGTGACCCCATGTGACGAGAACATCCGGGGACAAACTGGGCATCTGCCGCCTTCTGGGGCTCGGATAGACTGAGGGGTGCAGGCAGCTGGAATGTTGGTGCTGAAAAGCAAGTAAGTCCTATCCCCCGCAGGAAGGGGGCAGCCCTGGCATGGGATTGGTCTTTGGGGACAAAACTTGCAGAGGGGGCGCGGCCTTTAATATCAGCCAATCCAGAGTGGTTATGCACTGTTATAGCGTAATACAATGTATCCATGTATTGTTACATTGTATAAATGAGGGAGGGGCTTACACCAGTATGACATCATCAGGGGGTGTATAAAACCGGGAACTCCGTCTGCAGTTACCACAATTCCCAACAGCCCGACCTCTGAGTGCGCACAACATGCTGGCATTTGTAGTCCCCCATCCAGGCCACGCACCTCCATATCAGAGACAAGGATGACATAAAAGACACGGAGCAATACTCGGTGTCAACTTCACGAAAACAAAACCCTTAAAGTGGAACTCCAGTTTAAAAAAAAACCTCCAGGGCTGAAAAATTCTTCTGGGGGTGCCAGGGCCCAAAATCCACAAAATCTTCAAACTTTCAGAAATCACACAGAATGGCAGCACCGAACCAACATTAGGCTGGGATCTACAAAACTTTCATGCAGCGGGAAGCGGAGTCTGGAGGTGTTGTTTATGCAGCTCATGGGTGGGCTTTACAAAGAGGAAGGGCTAAGGGAGGGGCTTAGCTCCATCTTGGTCCAATTAGCAGGTAGGTAACACAGAACGATACAATGTAACCATTATATAGAAGGGATTGGCTGGAATCTCACCTCCATTAATGCCCATTGCCCCCTACTGGTCAGATGAAGAACAACATCGACAAATACAGAGAGTGCCCTCTACCAGAAGGTCCACGGGGGCTGCTTGAGCTCAAAGGTGGGGATGCTGCTGACATTGACGGGGATGGAAATGATGGCCCAGGGGAGTCCATGGGTCTCCAAGGAGCGCTGAATCATAAATCTGAAACAGAAGAAAAAAATGTAAATCGGAGATATTACCAACTCCTAAACTGTACCTACAGGCAGGAAAGTGGCACGTGGTGTGGTCTGCCTGTGGCATCAACATGCAGTCCGTGGGATTGGAGGTAGCCGACGTTCCGTGCATTAGGCACTGGTGAACAGATATATGGGTATATTAGCCTGTGTCATTCTCCATCTCACCACCAGGTGGCACTGTGCTGCTTTACATTCACTGCAATGCATATTACTTTTCATTAGCTTCCAATATTTCTATTAGAACTTTACATCACTAGGATGGAAGAAACCAAAGCATGAGGCAGGGGAGAGCACTTTTAACACCCCCAAGGTACTGCCCAAACCTACCCGTCCCTGCCGAGTAAGAACAATGCCGGGATATCGGCCGTTCTGCCTGTGTTATCCTGGATCATTTCCACGTAGACGCTGTCGTTGTCTGATGCGTTGTCGGCGATGATGACCGCCCTGCCGCCGTTCTCCTGGATCACCCGCGTCTTGGAGAGGAATGAGCAGCCGCTGCGGGGGGGAAGACAAGAAATATGGGTCATTCCAATAGAAGAGTCTTTCCCTGGTGATTGGATAATGTGATGGGGTGACCACGTGACTATACATACAGTCCCTAAGACGGTGAAGGGCCCACAATGCTCTCTGTAGCCAACGATCATTCAATAATTATTTGTGAAGTGACACCACGGGCTCCGGCGTTGTCACAATGACCGCATACAGCCATTAGCGAGCCCGTGTGTCACGCGTGACATTTGTCTGGCTGATTGCTGTCACGGCCACGGTTTAACGGAATGCGATTTTTCACATTTGCCATAATTGTTCTGTTTCCATAGAGACAGAAATGGGTGAAAATAAAAAACAGATTCACATGTCAGGTGTTATCGCTCAGCCTGGTGAAAGTCTGGGGTTGTGTGGTGACCCGAGAGAAATTAGGGCAAAGGCTGGGCGAAACTCACCCTCTCTCCACCAGAGCCATCTGACCCTGGATGAACGCCCCGTTATGGAGTTCTCCGCAGGCCTCCGGGGGATCCGCCGGGACCAAGTGGATCTGGTCATAGCGCTGGTTCTGTGGGGAAAGACAAAAGAATAAATGTGCATCCGACACCGACCACTGCTGCCGACACTGCTATACCGTGTGTACAGCGCAACCGGAAAATACCAATGGTACCGGTACCGGACAATACCACTGACACCATACCGGTACCAGAATGTAGCGGATGTCCCCCGGACTCAGCACCTGGAAGTAGAGATATTCCTGGAATCGGATGCCTGCAGAGAGAAGAGGTTGGGGGGTCACCAATCAGGGAGCAGCAATAACCCCGCTTCCATTCTACGTGTGTGCTGATTGGTAGACCCAACGAAGATCTGCATGGCAGGGGTCAGAGGGGGCAGCACAGCCCCATGGGTCCTGCTATTACACCTATCATATGCAGGGGGGAGGGGATTATACAACATGCGGAGTACAGTGTTCTCCCCGGCCCCTTTCAGACGGGTGCACCGCCCGGCACTTTTCAGCATGACGACTTCATAACCACACAGGGGCAAGCTGTTATACTAACCATTGACCAGCAGGGGGAATGAGAGCACTAGCAGGGTCAGGTGGCCCCCCCATTGGATGCACTTACTACCCACCCCATAGTGACCCCCAAACCCTGCAGAGTCAGAGCTCCCCTCCATACCCCCAAGCTGTTATACTAACCATTGACCAGCAGGGGGAGTGAAAGCAGTAGCAGGGTCAGGTGGCCCCCCCATTGGTTGCACTTACTACCCACCCCATAGTGACCCCCAAACCCTGCAGAGTCAGAGCCCCCCTCCATACCCCCAAGCTGTTATACTAACCATTGACCAGCAGGGGGATTGAGAGCAGTAGCAGGGTCAGGTGGCCCCCCCATTGGTTGCACTTACTACCCACCCCATAGTGACCCCCTAACCCTGCAGAGTCAGAGCCCCCCTCTATACCCCCAAGCCGTTATACTAACCATTGACCAGCAGGGGGAGTGAGAGCAGTAGCAGGGTCAGGGTCAGGTGGCCCCCCATCTCTCCCTGTGGGGTGAGCACATCAGTATTCTCCCCTGTGTTGCTCCAGAGTCCAGATGGATCAGGGCACGCCCACGTCTTCTCCTATAGGCTTAGAGAACTCCGAACCTGATTGGAGCAATCGGCTGTCATGTAGACTTTACCGTAATCCTTCGAATACATTGTATAAACTGATAAGAGAAGGAAATATACAGAGAGCGAGGCATGAAACGCAGGCTGCGGTCTCTATGGTTACCGTCACTGCTTGCTGGTATGCGCTTTGGCCAATGGCAAATCTCCAAAAAACTCACTGGCAAATCAGACGCATTTTGCCGAAACAGAGGCTTGACACGCAGGCTGCAGTCTCCATAGTGACAGCAGAGGGATCCGCCCATAGTGAATTGACGGTTAGAAAGTTCCGGAAGGTTCTAGTGTCCCGTTGCATTGTGGGAGTTGTAGAGGCGGCCGGGTTCCTGAATATACTGACAAGATGATGGTGAGTGTCAGAATCCACTGTCATCCTAGCTGGAGATAGCGGGAAACGGGGCCGGGTGCTGTTTCCTACACAGCCCGGGCTCCGGGGTGTCCGCCATACAGATATTAACCTGCTAGGCTCTCCCATGTACCCCCAGCACCCCCGGATAGGAAGAAAGGGGAGGGGGTCACGTGGGTAGCGGGCCCGATAGGGCGTGAGATAGACCATTGTGTGCAGATGTGGGGGTGCCCTGTGCCCCCTAAATAAAGTGGTGTCGTCTATCTGTGCATATCAGTGTATATAGGTGTGTGTGTGTGGGGGGGGGGGGGTCTTGGTACTGTCCAATAGGTAGGGGTTCCATTGTGTTAAGATGTAGGAGGGTGCCCTGTGTACTCTGGGGGCCCATAGATCTGGGGTGCTGCAATAGGTGGAAGATACCATTGTATATAGGCTAGGAGGTACCTTGTTACCCCCTATATAAAGCCTGGGGTGTGGGGGGGGTGGCATTGCAGTTTAATATGTGAGGGCATTCCATTGTGTTAAGCTGTAGGGGGGTGCCCTGTGTACTCTTGGGGCCCCTGCTGCAATAGGTGGAAGATATCATTGTATATGACTAGGGGGTGCCTTGTTACCCCCTGTATAAAGTCTGTGGGGGTGCAGTTTAATCGGTGAGGGCATTCCATTGTGTTAAGATGTAGATGGGGACCCATAGATGTGGGGGTCCCTGATACTTTAAGTGGGAGATACCATTGTATATAGATGTGGCGGTGCACTGTGTATTTTGGGGGGCCCATACATCTGGGGGTGCCCTGATACAGTAAGTAGATACCATTGTACATAGATGTGGGGGGGGGCTTGTTGCCCCCTTTATAAAGTCTGCAGGTCAGTTGCTGCAGTAGGGGGGGTTATTATTATTATACAGGATTTATATAGCGCCAACATATTACACAGGGCTGTACAATAAATAGGGGTTGCACATGACAGATACAGAGGAGAGGACCCTGCCCCGAAGAGCTTACAATCTAGTGAATAACATTGTATATAGATGGGGGGCCCCCATGACTGTGTAGTAAATGGGAGACACCATTGTATATAAATGTGGGGGTGCCCTGTTACACCTATATAGTCTGCAGGTGCCCAGTGTGCTGCAGTGGGTGGAAGATACCACTGTATAGAGATCTGGGGGTGCTTCGGATCACTCTATGAAAATCTGGGGTGCATTGTGCTAATTGTGTATAGGTATGACATGGGAAAGACCAACAAACCCCGGCGGGGGGGTTTATGACTGTTGTCCGCCACAACTTCCTGATGAGTTTTCTTTATTCTCTGTTATGGTTCAGGAAAACATCCAGAAAATGTCCCCAGCGGTGCACAATAAAAATGTCGGACTAATCACCCTGCCTGAGCTATGCTGACATCCCAGGTTTCCATTGGTGGACTACAAAACACCCCCATCTATATACAATGGTATCTCCCACTTTTGCAGCTGTGACAGGGCACCCCCTAGATCCTCAGTCTTTATAGTAACGGCACCCCCACATCTATATACAGTGGTATCTCCCAGAACTCTTCCTGTAGTCCAGAGGGGGCGCTCGGGCAGGGTTTAAGCGCTGTCCCGATATTAAATTTGGTGGTGGGGTCATCTGCTGCTCCCATTGGGTGGTTGCCCCTCCATAGGAATGAATGGGTGACCCTGAGGAACCCCTAACATTTACAAGTCTCTGGGAACCCCTGCTAAACCCAAAGGCAGTCCATAAGAAAAATACCCCCCCCCCCCCCCCGGCTTCCAAGCTGGGGGCGGGGGGGACCAACGTTTCCAGTGATAACCCCTAATACGTTTTCCTCTTTGTCTTGCAGCCCACACCTGTCATCCTGCTTAAAGAGGGCACCGACTCCTCGCAGGGAATGCCGCAGCTCGTCAGCAACATCAACGCCTGCCAGGTGATCGCTGAAGCTGTTCGCACCACCCTGGGCCCCCGTGGCATGGACAAACTCATCGTAGACGATAGAGGTGAGTGGAGGGGGCAGCCAGCCTGGGGTCCCGGGGGTTTTACAATGTGA
>NC_092860.1:156325533-156369384 GCF_032062135.1 Pyxicephalus adspersus
TAGACCGTGGCAGGGCTGGAAAGCCATTGTTCAGCTTTTGAGCTTTAATTCCCCTTTAGGAACAAAAGCTTTAAAGTTTTCAATTGTTACAAATTCTGTTTCTCTCTCCTAGGAAAAGCCACCATTTCTAATGACGGCGCCACCATCCTGAAACTCCTGGACGTGGTACATCCTGCCGCCAACACCCTGGTGGACATCGCCAAGTCACAGGACGCCGAGGTACAACTAGCACTGATATGGGAGTATTATTGTGTTACTGTGGCAATAGGCGCCTTGCCTTGGCACTGATTGCTCTTAATATTTGGTGTGCAACTCTACAGCACAATTACAAGACAAAAAAATAAACTGACCCACTTGCCTCTGAATGGTGACGGTTCTGAGATCTACATTGTGTTTATAGGCACCGTGAAGATTTTGTCCCCTCGGTGTAACTGACCTTTGTGTTTTCAGGTTGGTGACGGCACCACATCTGTTACGCTGCTGGCTGCGGAGTTCTTGAAACAAATCAAGCCATATGTAGAGGAGGGGCTCCACCCACAGATCATCATCCGAGCCTTCCGAACCGCCACACAGCTGGTAAGTACCTGGAATGTCTCACACCTAGGGAAACAAGAGTCTCTGAGGGGGTGCAATGGCTTGCACAAAAGTGGTGTGAGCCAAGGCTGAGTCTAAGCAGTAACCAGGATTTCTCCAGAGCCACTAGTGGTGAGGATGCTGCACTGCTGGTTACTGCCAGTTTGTGGTCCTTGGGCACACTGGGTGGGCAGGAAGATAAACTGTACCAAATCACTATTTGTCAGGGCAGGCAGCAACTAAGAGAGGTCACACGTCAGGGGTCAAATACCAGGGATCCAGGAGACAGACACCAGGGACACAGAGGCCACCGCGGGCACAGGAAACACTGGAAGCAACAAGGAGGCACAGGTGACTTGGGGGTCACTGCAGACACAGGAGGCACAGGTAACTTGGGGGACACTGCAGACTCAGGAAACAGAAGAGGTACAGGTAACTTGGGGGTCACCGCAGACACAGGAGACAGAAGGGGCACAGGTGACATGGGGGTCAGGAGACAGAGGAAAGAGGTTGCTGTAGAGCTTGATATAAATTATGATTGGATAGTATTGCTCTGTCCTCCTATCAGCATGCTCTATTTGTTAGATTCACATTCTGACTTTTTTTCTCCCGATCTGATTGTTGAGATGCAGAAGATTACAGGAGAACTGTAAGATTGGGCTATGATATAAAATCACATGAATCTCTAACTAGAATATACTGAGGAGTTATATCTGCCTTCAAATTTTTATTTCCCAGTTCCAATAAATAGCGGGTACACCGGACCTGTGATTCATTGAGCTTTTCTTTTCTCTTCCAGGCAGTTGCTAAAATCCGAGAGATAGCTGTGACAGTGAAGAAAGAAGATAAGGAGTAAGTATTGTATAAGAGATATATACAACGTGACAATGCTGGGGGTTTATAATCTGGATGATCTGATTCTGGTTTCGTAATCAGAGAACACCGCCTCCTGCTGGAGAAATGTGCCGCCACAGCCCTGAGCTCCAAACTCGTCGCACGGCAGAAAGACTTCTTCGCCAAGATGGTGGTGGATGCCGTGTGCTTGTTGGATGACCTGCTGCAGCTCAAGATGATCGGCATCAAGAAAGTGCAGGGAGGAGCTCTGGAGGTGAGAAGAGCGCCTGACGAGCATATTGTTATTATTAAACAGGATTTATATAGCGCCAACATATTACGCAGCGCTGTACATTAAATAGGGGTTGCAAATGACAGATAGATGCAGACAGTGACACGGAAGGAGGAGAGGACCCTGCCCCGAAGAGCTTACAATCTCGGAGGTAGTATTTGGGAGATACCACTGGGTAGATCTGGAGGTGCCTTGTGACTGCTGCAGTACGTGGGAGATACCATTGTATATAGATTTTGGGGTGCCCTGCAACTACTGCAGTAGGTGGGAGATACCATTGTATATAGATTTTGGGGTGCCCTGCAACTTCTGCAGTAGGTGGGAGATACCATTGTATATAGATGTGGGGGTTCCCTGTGACTGCTGCAGTAAGTGGGGGATACCAGTATTTAAAGATGTGGGGGTGCTGTTCCAAAGAGCTTACAATCTAGGAGACTGTACAGATTTTACATTATTGAATCTCCTCATTCAGGACTCTCATCTGGTTGCCGGGGTGGCATTTAAGAAAACCTTCTCCTATGCTGGATTTGAGATGCAGCCCAAGAAGTACGAGTCTCCTAGGATCGCCCTCCTGAATGTGGAGCTGGAATTGAAGGCGGAGAAGGACAACGCTGAGGTTCGGGTTAACAATGTGCAGGTGAGTACCCCCACCCCCACATGGGGAAGGGTAAATCCTGTATACAGTTCAGTGTTGAACCCAGAGTTTTTTTTTAAGCTGGGTGGGACGAAACTGTAGGTGGGTGGTGACCCCTGTTTTGTGACCAAACTCATCGTTAACCACCCAAAAACAGCCGGTTACTGGTAAGTGCCAGGCGGTGCGCCAGCTATAAGAGGCCGGGGAGAACCCTGTGGTTATAGCTGGTATATGGTGCAGCTGTGCCCATCAACTGAGGGGTGTCCCACTCCTGTTACATTCTTAAAACATGGGACACCTCAGAATGTTCACCAGGGACTATGGCGGCATGAATGAAGTTATTGGGTTGTTACCTATTCCCACCCCTAACTCTCTTTTCTTATCCCAGGACTATCAGGCCATTGTAGATGCTGAGTGGAACATCCTGTACGACAAACTGGAAAAGATCCACAAGTCCGGCGCCAAGGTTATCCTCTCCAAGCTTCCTATTGGAGATGTTGCCACACAGTACTTTGCTGACCGGGACATGTTCTGTGCCGGCCGGGTTCCTGAAGAGGACCTGAAGAGAACCATGATGGTAAGAAATGAATAAATCTGCCTTCCAGGCTTCTCTCCTAGACTGGAATTATCTGTAGTCTGGATGGGGTGGTGTATACAGGGCCTGGAATAATTGCCCACCTTTCCATACATTAATATAATTTTACCTCCTGTTATTTCCAGGCCTGCGGCGGTTCCATCCAGACCAGTGTCAACGCTCTGAATGATGATGTTCTGGGTAGTTGTGCTCTGTTTGAGGAGGTCCAGGTGGGAGGAGAAAGGTAAGAAGCAGCGGTCTCACTACAAACATCACCCCATCACCCCAATCCTGGCTGTGTTGTAGCAGAGCAATAGACTGACGGCCCTTCTGTTTGACTGCAGATACAACTTCTTCACTGGCTGTCCCAAAGCCAAGACCTGCACCATCATCCTGAGAGGGGGAGCTGAGCAATTCATGGAGGAAACAGAGAGATCTCTGCATGACGCCATCATGATTGTACGCAGGGCCACCAAGGTAATGATCTGACGTTTCAATCAGTCGTATGTGGTGCATGTTTAGAAATTGATTTTCTGGTAGCCTTTGGAGGCATTTTTAACTCTTAATTTTTTCTCTTCCAGAATGACTCTGTTGTTGCCGGTGGTGGAGCCATCGAGATGGAGCTGTCCAAGTACCTGCGAGATTATTCCAGGACAATCCCTGGAAAGCAGCAGCTCCTCATCGGCTCTTACGCCAAAGCCCTGGAGATCATTCCTCGTCAGCTCTGCGACAACGCTGGCTTCGATGCCACCAACATCCTGAACAAGCTGCGGGCTAAACACGCTCAGGTGGGTGTGGCTTCATATGGGTCACATGATGCATGACTTTATCAATGAGTATTCCTGTATAGTGATACATAAGGGGCGAGGCTCACTTGTACTTGTTGCATGTATCATGTACTGCATAGTTTTTATTGAGCTGCTTCTTGCATGTTTGTTCCGCCTTCTGACTCTGTTCTGGCATTGATTTCAGGGTGGTATGTGGTACGGCGTGGACGTGAATAACGAAGACATAGCAGACAACTTTGAAGCCTGTGTCTGGGAGCCGGCCATCGTTAGAATTAACGCCCTGACCGCAGCCTCTGAAGCCGCCTGTCTCATCATGTCCGTAGATGAGACCATAAAGAACCCGCGCTCCAGCGCAGACGCAGCTCCGGGAGCCGGGCGTGGCAGGGGAAGGCCGCACCAGCACTAAAGGAGAAGTTGTAGGAGTCTCTCGTCTTGTGATGATGAGGATCTGTGGGTGTGTGAGTGCTGTGTACAGAGGAGGATCGGTCCCATCTCATATATTCTGTGAGCAGTACAGGGACCCCCAGCTCCACATCCAACAGTAATTCAAGAAGATCCCGGACTGTTTTTCGGCATTACAGCGTTTGTGCCACTCCACAGAACCAAGGGAACGATGATGGGTAAAGCTGAAGGAAAATCAGTAACACGCAGAAGTCATAAAACCAAAATCTGCTTTTCTGTTTCCTTCAGCCTCCATTACCAGGCCCATCGACTCTCCCCGCCCCCTTCACATCGCTTCGTATCTTTTTTTTCTGAAATGTCCCCAAGTTTTGTTACTGTATTTATTTTCTGTGAACAAACGCAGCAACGATTAAATGCACTTCACCAAAATCGCCTTTTACCCTTCTTGTGGTTATTTTGGGTTCTGCAGGAGAAGCCTCCACTTTAAAGGGTAACTCTGAGTACAGCGATCCTGTTACTGCAGTGTCATACCTGCAGGGATCTCTGCTGCCATTGATCCTTTTATCTAGTGATGCCCTGTAGGTTATCGAGGGGGTAGAGCAGTGTTTCTCAACCTTTATACCATGGGGGAAGCCTTAAAATAACTTTCTGGTCTTCAGGGAACCCCTTCTATAATTATATCCACAGAGCACAGTACGTTAGTGGGCTGCTCAGTGGGAAGAATTCCTCTTACACCCGTACAGATAGTCAAAAAGAGCTTTGGTGCCCCCTAAATTCACCTAAGAGGTGCAGATTTCTCAAGGAACCCCAAGCAACCTCTGGAGATATAATCTGCTGCTCCTTATCAATAAACGTCAATAAGGACTCACTGCACAGGCACTGCTAGATAAAAACTGGCGGAGTGAACCTTTAATGCTCATCTACCTACCTTTCTATACCCTGACTAACTACAGTGAGTATACCTCTGTGCTTCTGAAATCCTAATAGCCTGAATGCAAAGCTGATCTTTTGTTTTCAGTCACACACAGGAAATAAGCATGCTGGTAACTCATCGGACCTTCTGCTGACCCAGAATGGGTCAAACGGCCAAAGGGGAAGCTGTATAGACTCAGACAGCTTGCAATACCTGTGACAGGTTCTCTTTAAGATCACAAGGAATATTTATTTGTGTCATTCTGTATTCATACTTCATAAAAGACAAAGAAGAAATCTGAACAGAAATAGATCAACTTTTATTCAATTCAATAAATCATTGCACCAGAGAGGCTAACAAATGTAGCACTTGGCTTGTGGAACCCATTAGAAGGTGAACCCAACCCGATCATTTTTGTTTCTAATACAGCGATCGTTCATGTTGTTATACTCGGGATAAGCAGACAAGAAAATTGGGAACCATTTTGGTTTGGTGATGAGACTTTCACAATGATAGTGCAAATGAGGGAAATCAAGACATGGCACTTGGACTGTCCACCAGCATGCTCAGAGCCCAACCATGGCCCTGTGACAACCTACACACAAGGAAAACATTTAATAATCCTAAATCTGGCTAATTTAGTACACATTTTGGCACTTTTTTTTTTACGCATTATTGCCGCTAAGAAAATACCTCTACCGGGAGCAAATCTAAAGCTGGCACCCTTACTGAGGTTTTATTTGTTCAACTTAGGATATTGACAATCAGTGGGTCTTGGATATTGAGAATTCTGTGACAACTGAAGATTGCAAGCTAGGAACTTTGGGATGAGTAGTAAAAAATTAAGTAATCCTTAAGTAATTAATATCGGGGGGGCGGAGCTGGTTGAGGGTAGGAATAAATAGGCTGATTAGGAGGTTGATTGAGCTTTATATGTACTGGGTGGGTTGGGGAAGAGGGAAATATAAGGCTGGACAGGAGGGTGATCAACTTTTATGTACACCGTATATACTCAAATATAAACCTAGCTTTATCTATATAATATATATATATATTAATATATATATATATATATATATATATATATATATATATATATATATAGTCTCTATCTTTTTTTTCCCCCTTTTTACAAGTTAAAGTGTTTTATATTTTTGAGTTGGTTATGATGGGTAACTGTTAAATAATCTTTTCTGAATTATCGTTGGACACCACTAGATGGCAGGGTGACTTCATGTCAATAATATTTTCTACATTATCATTGGCCACCAGTAAATGGCAGTGTGACCTCATGTAAATATTCTCGCCTGCAATACCGCTGGCCACCAGTAGATTGTGCTGTGTTCTCATGTAAAGTGTGTAACAAACAGCTTGTCAAATCTCCAGAGACAATTGCAATTCCAACATATGCCACTATGTGTCAGGGAGTATAAACGGAGATAATTTTCGGGAATGCATTTTGAGGGCAAAGTCTAAGTTTCTACTTGAGTATACATGGTATTTTAAATATATTTTTATAAATCAAATTCAGAAAATTGTGCAGTAAAATTTGTGTTAATTACCATAACACTCAATAATACATAATTAAATCTACATTGAAAGCAGTAGGTGTTTTTTGAACATTTTGAAAGCTGTATGTTAAATAGACTTCAGCCAATCATGGCTGTCAGAAGTCACCAGGACAGGAAGTGAGGAAATCTTTCCATCAGTCAGGAAACCGTTCCATCTTTTCCAATACAAGGCTGGCAAAATATTCTTCCAATCCCAAATTTTTAGAAGGCACAAGAGATGCTGATGGGATTAAGCTGCTTGCCCACTCACATGCAGCAGAAGTTAGCTTTACATGCTTAGGTTACAAAAGCATGTAACATCGAATGGCTATTACTGGGCATTCATTCATTTTTATATTATTTCAAGGGGAGTTTTGTATTTCCTGCACAGATCACATTACTGGAATCTGAATTCTTACAAGGGGCCTATTGTAAAGAACAGGTAGAGTTCTTTACAATAGTTTTTACACCCCCACTAGAGGGTGCTGTGGCCCCTCATCAAACCCTGTCACTACTGTAGCCTGTAAGGGTCAGAAAGCAATGACGGTAGACAGGTAAAAATTCATTCTTTTACAGGGTGCCCCCTAATGACTCTCACAGGGTCACTTTAGACTCCCAAATGTTGGGGAAGACTATAAATCTATGAGTTCTCTAGAAATCCACTGAAAAATAAATGATGGCTGCCAGTGCCGGTTGGTTCCACCAGCCAAATTCAATCAAAATTTTACTCTAATTTTTCGTTGAAATTTAATAATTCATTATTTTCAATCAACTGTTTTTCAAGGATATCTATTTAAATTCGTATTTGGTTAAATGTGAAGGTTGGTTGCCTACAGTTTTCAATAACTTTCTATCGCTAATTAACACCCGGAGGTCATTAAATATTACGGGTGGTAAATATGCTCGGGAATTGTCATGGTTTCTGGTGGCATTCGTCCAACAGGACTCTACAGGCACCACAAGGGCAGATATAAACAGATTCTGATGTACCTCTTGCAGACCTCCACCAACATGGTATAAAGGAAATTAAAAATAAATTGTAAAAATAATAAAAATATCTCAATCTTATGTCCAACTTCTGGTAAGCTCCGCCTAGATGGCATCATGGAGCCTTTTCCCAAGGTTGACTGGAGCAACTTCTCCTGTAACTTGGGTTCCTCCGCCAATAACATCACACTGGCCTACAGGAAGTCGTTGTGGTGTAAGGTGGAGATTTTTGACTTTTTAAGAAAAAAAAAAAAAAAAAAACTCAATTTAAAACACAACTGCTTTAATTCTAAAGGTGGAATTGCTGAAATCCTTTTTTTCAAGTGCATGACTTTTTAAGAAAAAAAAAAAAAAAAAAAAGTTGGTGGAAGTCTAAAGAAACATGGGCATGGTCTTTGAAGCTAAGTCAGAAAGCCATCTGAGATGGTAAGAAGAAGCTCCAGCCATTATGGTAACCATCTAACGGCAAAAATGCTTTCTGTGGCTAATTTATCAACAATCGAAAAATTAATTTTTTGAGTGATTTTTTTTCATCTGTGGAAGTCTCAACTTCCAGAAACACATTAGCCATGAAGATACAGTACTACAACCTATTCCTAAAAGCCCACCACTGGCAGATAAAAGGTACATCTTTCACATAAAGCTTAGGGTCTTCTATTGCATCTTTGTCTTCTAACATAAATCTTTTTTATTCTAGAGAGATTTCTACAAAAATAAAGATCACGGGTGCTATGTGTCCTATCTCTACTTCACGTGGACGTCCGAGGATGGGAGCAAGTAGTGCAAAGGGGGTTTTAGGTTCAAGCCTTCAGCAATTGACTCTAACTAAACCATAAGGACAATAAATACCAGAGAAAGTGATGAAAAGTCTTTATTCACCCAAGGTGAGGCCAAGGTAGACAAAAACACCATTAGCTGTACTTGGCAGGGATGGAATGAAGAGGATGGAGGATACCAGGCAGGCCTTTTCTGCTGTCTTCTGTAACCAATTTCAACGCGTTCCTAGACTGGCTGGGAGGTCTGATGCCACCTGTGTGTTCTAGATCTACCCCAGAGCTTCCTTTGGGTCCATCTCATGCCACCCCATTTCCTTTTTTCATTTCTTTTTCTATCTGAAAGACCCTTAACATCTCTGCATTGCTGCTTTCCATATGTTCAGCCCTGACCCTAGAAACCACAAAAGAGCCATTTTTTGTATACTTTACATTGTCCTATTAGGGTCCCAACTACCAACTGAGAAAAAAAGAAGAGATAAGGACCTCAAAAAGATTCACACATTAACAGGAAGGCCAGGGGTGGAGCCTACGTTAGGACCATCGAATGTCATTGAAAGTGTGGGTAGATCTCAAAAATGTATGGAAAACAGTTTCTGCATCATCCACTGGCCAGATTTCATCTCAATTCCTGCCCTGAAAGAAGTTATAACCTTCTGCACACTATCCAAGACTAAGCATTTCAAGTGGAATTCCTCTTTCTTTTTGGAAAACATGATGTGCTGTTTACCATTGGTGACCAACACTGAGCCATATTTTCCAGGAAATATCCCTAGTTTAGAGGAATATGGGCCACATCCCCAGATAACATCTAAACAGATAGTTTCATATCCCAACAGAGCTTTACTTCAATCACAGATCTCCAGAAGCCTTACCAATATGCACGGAGTCAACTACTCAGTTGTTCTTTCCCCATGATGGATCTCTGGGACCTCTAGGATAGAGGATCCTCTTTGTATATGGCTTCCACCCATTAGAAGTCTTTTTCTCCAATAGGACACTCTGGCACCTCTAGTAGACCCTCCTTTGATCTCCCCTTACTCCTTCAAGGAACCACTGGGCATCAACACATTACTCGGCCCGCAGAACTAGACAAAGAATGGAAACTGGAGATGGGAACATGACTAATTCCTAAGTGACTAATGTACCATTAGATCACCCAATGTTGCTTGTGGCAACCTCTCATGGCTGATGTTCTTGCCTAGAGTAACACATACAGCTTGAACTGGAATGTCTAACAGCATTACCTGACTTTACAAATGCACTTTGGATTGAATGGGCACAAATACGCACAAAATCTTTGGAAAGACTTCCCACCCAAATAATCAGAATGTGACCTGGAAAAGGCAAGGGCCATGGATGGGAGGGCAGGGGTAATAGCATGTCCAAAAGTTTCACAAAGGCATGATAGGTGAATGTACAACAGTACATGCAGTCACATTGATCCTAAGCCTATTCTGTTCCTTTATAGTGATCACAGGTTTGTTTTAAATAAAAAGCTCCAAATCATCTAAGCCAACGTGTGGAGTATGTGGGCCAAAGCAGCTGATTCTTAAGAGACGATTGAAGATGATTGGATCTTAAAGCTCACCCTTAAACCACCTTGTAGACTTAAATCACCTTTACAGCCCTCCATCATTGTTCCTTATCTGTGGCAACCATTAACCAGATATTTGGTGGTGGTTGATGTTGGAGCTTATAAGTACCATTTCATAGGTCCCACTCTCCTCCCATTTGGGTGCAAGTCATTGCTGTTTTTCTGAGCAGCGGAACGGCACTGGGCTACAGCAATGGTAATGGGATTTGAAATATATGAAGTTCTAATAGACAATGGATGCTCTAGGCCTATTATATTAGGTACACCTGGACGGTACCACCACCTTGTTCCAGACACAGGACAGTTGGTTAGTGTAGGTAATATTCTGGTCCTGCAATCTATGTGTTGTAGTAGAACTCAGGACTGATCAGTGCAGGTAGTTCTTTTCATTCTATCCCATCCATTTCTAGTAACCTGGTGCCCCATATTAGCTGTAACTATATATAATGATGACCCATAGAAGACTCATTAAGGGCACCCATTCCCTCTACTATATCCATCTCAAAGGCTATCCCTCCAAAGACAAAGAATAACAAATTATTTTATGGTCTGGGAAGTTCTGGGTTTTTTTTTGCTTCTGGGCCCTATAGCAGTTGCACAGTCTGCAATGGATAGAGTTCACTCTTTGAATGTGGACTTTTGAACAGCTGTAAAGTAGCTGTTGCTGCACTTCTGGACTTCCTGTGAGCTTGAACGTGTTCAGGCATTCAACTTCTTTCCCTTTGTCACCATCAGTCCTGCCTGCTGGTCATTTTCCGACTCCCTGTGGACACCACAGAGCTTGGACTCTCAGCTTAGCATTGTCTACGGGGCATCAACCACCACCTCTCCCTCCAACATCCTCTGTTATCAAGGATGTCTGCATCTCACTCCTTCATTCTTTTGGTAGAAAAATGGAACCTCTGGACTGCTTCTGTACGTGTGGAACTTCTAGGTGTACCTAATATAGAGGCTTTTTAGAGTGAGTGGTCCTTTCCAACCTTATAAATGGTTCATCATAAAGTGCTAATGTTCCCTTCTGTCACATGGACCCCAATTCTCAATTCAACACACGGCCACCTGCCATCTATGAAGTCAAGAGGTCAGTTATAGCACCATGAACATACGAAGGCCAAAAAGTCCTCTTTGAGGGCTTGACAAAATGGAGCATGCTTCAATAAAAGTTTGTAAATCGTTTCTTGGCTGGTGGCTCCATGAAGACCAAAATTGCACTCTATGCAGATAAACAGAATTTTCAAGGGTGATAAATTCTATGACAAATCTGCTAAGGGGTCTTATTGCCTTCCGAAAATACATCACAGCTCAGTCGGGTCGCATGGCGGACAGCCGGTGGTCTTTTTCCAAATCAAAAACTTCCTCTCTATATACTGTAATTCTCAACATAAATTAAAATGGAATACCAAATGGCTTCCATTGATGCTTTTTCTTAAATAATAGCATATATTTATATATTTATCTTTAAAATATTGATATATAATAATATACAGATTTATAAGTATATCTCACGTGACAGAAACACAAAGAATACGACCCACATGGACATTAGGAAAATCTGGTAATCACCTGCAGTGCTCCATAGCAGGATGGGGGGTGACCCCACCTGGCACCGCTTGATATCGGAGCCCCTGCAGCGAAGTTACACTGAAAATGTACGATAAAGACTCTGTTGGAGAACCTTGAAGGTTTGTGTTACCCTTTTGGCGCCAAGGGAGGGGCCCTGTCAGTGGGCGTGTCCCTCTATTGCACTGCTATAATCAGGTGTTCCAAAGACACTTTCTTGGAAGCAGGTTTTTGGCAATTGATCTTGGTGGCACTTGCCTTGAAGGGACGGTTCAGTTTAGGTGTCAGAGGATGCTCGAAGATCGAAAAGTTCATTCTCTGGATTAGCAGCCTTCCTCCACCTTTATGTGTAGAATCTTTGAGAAGCCCGGCCTCTTCTTAAGAGCCTAAAACACAGAGAATTGTAGTAAGAACATAGTATTCAATATGGCATTGGGAGGGTTGTGTTATATCTGTCCTGAGAAGATTGACCCTGCAAGTCAGCATTGTTCCCAGCTATCTCGGGTGACTACAAAAGCCCAATGGCAAAGTGTTGTCACCCTAGGACAAGACTAGAAACACCTCCTCCTCTCTATAACATAAAGAGGAAGAGATATAAGTAGTCCTGACTCAGGGTGATCTCCCACAAATCACCTTTGATTGCCTTGTATAGTTGAATGATTAAATGGTTGCCCATGGATAAAGATGAAAGGCCATGGATGGATGCAGTTACCTGCAATTTATTGACCATCTCCTCAAACAGTTTTCGTGCCTCAGGACTGCTTGCATCCTTAAAGTAATCCGCAATGCCAACCTGCACCACAATGGACTTCAGGTTGCGACAGACACCTGCAAATATACAAAATGAGATGTAGAGTTTGAACACTGACTTATGGGCGCCAAAAAAATTGCCTTTATGATAAACCTTTTCACGTTCCCCTTGTTAGATGCTACAGATGATGTCCATCAACTTAATTTCCTTATTCTTCTGCAAACTATCTTGGTCTAAGTAACATTCACCACATTGACAAGGCCAATGTTACATTCACCAGTCACAATCGATTTGGACAATCCCCATTTTTATTGTGGAAGATGAATGATTTATTCCTATGAAAGAACCCACCAATTCATTGTCAAGTCAAATCAAATCTGCTCATTCAATGGGGATATTACAAAAAATTGTAGATACCAGCAAAATACTTTTTGTTACCTGATTAGCTCTCTATTTTAGGGGTGGATGGCAGTTATGGTTGTTTCCAGTTCACCAAATATGTTGACATTCAACGGCTTTTATAAAAGTTATAGGGTTGCACTCCAGGATCAGTTACTAATAGGTAGTCCCAATACACTCTTTGATACACACAGTCCACCCATCTTACTCCGACCAGTCAATCCAAGGTCCTCTGATGTGTCAATCCAATGTTTCTCTATCCATCCAACATCCTTTGACTAGTCCATCCAATGTTCTCCGACCAATCTATCCAACTTCCTCTGATGAGGCAATTCAATGTCCTCTGACCAGTCCATCTAATGTCCTCCGACCAGTCCATCCAACGTCCTCTGACCAGTCTATCTTCCTCCTATGAGTCAATTATATGTTCCCCAACCAATCCATTTATTACCCTGTGACAAGTCTAGCCAACGTCCTGTGACCTGTCTATCCAACTTCCTCTGATGAGTGAGTTCATGTTTCTGTGACAAGTCCATCCAATATCCTGTGACCAGTTCATCTAATGTCCTCCGACCAGTCTATCCAACTTCCTCCGATGAGTCAATTCAATGTTCTGTGACCAGTCCATCCAACGTCCTGCGACCAGTCCATCCAACGTCCTGCGACCAGTCCATCCAACGTCCTCTGACCAGTCCATCCAACGTCCTCTGACCAGTCCATCCAATGTCCGACCAGTCTATCTTCCTCTGATGAGTCAATTCAATGTTCCCCAACCAATCTATTTACCACCCTGTGACCAGTCTATCCAACTTTTTCTAATGAGTCAATTCAATGTTCAATAAGTCCATCCAACATCTTCCAATTTATTACACCACGTCCATTCAACATCTCCCAACCAATCTATCCAACTTCCTCGGCCCAGTTCACCCAACATCCTCCAACCAATCCATCCAACTTCTTCAGTCAAGTTCACCCAACATCCTCCAACCAGTCCATGCAATGTCCTCTGACCAGCTCACCCAACATTCTTCGACCTTTCTCTAAACATTGCCTGTGGAGACACAAGATGGTCCCATTTATACTCACTGTTAAAATGCAGAAGTGCTTTGGGCGTGACCGGCGTGGATGTTAACACCAACATTTCCAGTCCCTTCAGGCCCTCCCTGCAGACCTCTGCTGCCACCTCTTGGTTGATCTCGGTTACATGGTCCAGTTCAAGCACCTGCAGGCGCATGCAGTTCCGAGCTGTGGGATCACACAAATAACAATCTCTTTCAAAATACAAGTTCATGTGTTCTATGCACAAACATCACAGAGATGAAAATACATCCAATAGGAATATCAATAAGTCTAAACCACCCTGGTCTGCGCAATAACTGATCCTTAAAGCTACATTCAGTGTGCAAATATGTCAAGTGAATATAGGAATATTTTGTTAGTGTAAGGAAAGGTTATGTGTTTTTTGCTGTGGGTGAACCATTGATAATATTTTCTTTCACTTCCTGTCTTGAGACACAACAGGAAGTTAGTAGAAATCTCCTATAAATCTCCAGAGCCAGTATCCCCATTAGAAGACTCCTCCTGATCTCTTGATCTGGGATATTTGAACAATTTTGGTTTTCCCTTTTATGTTTTGATGGCAATGGTCACCAGTACAAGTAGGGGGGTGAATCTCCCCAATGGTGAATTGTGAGACTTTCTGTAGGGCCCCTAAACATGCTGACCAGTCCCATGCTGTGCTGAAGACAACAAAACTTGGCGTTGGTATTCTGGGTCTGAATAAGCCATAAGCTGATGGCCTCAAGGAACTATATATAGGTCTGCCATGAAATAACAGTAATTACCCAGAAGCCATTTCTCCTTTTTTTTATATAGTATTGTATCAAATTCCAAAGAAGACATGATATCAGATGGTTTCTCACCCAGTGACGACAGCCCTTGCACCCCGCAGCCGGCTCCCCCGACACCCAACGCCCTTAGATGAGGCCAGCATCGTCCAATCATCTGCAGGCATCGGTTGCTAAAACGCGTCGGTTGTTGGCTAGGAAGAAGGAAGCACAGGTACTTTTCAATATAAAAAAGGAAGAATAAAACATTGCTGCTGTTCAGTGGTGTAGCTACCCAGACCTATGGGTGGCGATAAAGATTTTGGACCTGGGCCCCCTAACCCTGCACCAGGGTTGACGATCTTCTTGATCTGTGCACCCCTTCGTTACTATCTCACTAGGACCCTATTATTTAGGACAAGTTCCCTCACATCAGAGTGCGGTCAGGCAGTGGTCCTGAGTAGGGCCAATAAAGGGCCCTCTGGGGTAATAGGCCTGGAAGCCCTACTCTTACACCACTGCAGCACAAGATGGCGCCTTGGCTTCCATCAGCTTGCTGGTCTAGATTGAGGATAACTGAGGGAAAGCCTGACTTTGGTGTCAGGTGACGTCTCTTACCACGGATGTAATGGTGCCACCTGGAGGGAGATGATGTCTCTGCAACCAGCTCCTAATGCCCAGATCACCTCGTGACCCACTGGATCTGTGGAGCTCCTGCAAGTTTAATGAAGATTGCAATAAGAATAGAGCCTGGGCAACATATATACCTGTGTTCTCCTGCTCCAGTACCTGTATGTGTCCCCTGCATTTGTAGCGTCCATCTTCTTCAGTACCTGTGTCTCCTTGCACTTGTATGTATTGCCCTGTACCTGTATATATCCCCCTATACCTGTATGTGTCCCCCAGTCCTTATATATGCCCCCTGTACATGTATGTATTCCCAAACCTGAATGTGTCCCCCATACCTGTAAATGTATGTGCCTCCCTGCTTCTGTACCTGTATATCTCCCCTTCCTGTGTACCTGTATGTGTCCCTCCCTTCCTGGTCCTGTACCTATATGGGTTTGTCTACTCATGTACCTGTGAGTATTCCCTATTCCTGTATCTGTATGTCCCCCCTCCTAAATCCTGTACATGTAAATGCCCCTTGCTCCTGTCCCTCTGTGTCCCACTGCTACTGTACCTGTATGTGTACCCCTGGTATTTACCTTTATATGTCCCTTACTTCCTGATCCTGTACCTGTAGGAACCTTTCTGCTCCTGTACCTGTAGGTGTGTTCTTGCTGATTTACCTGGAGATGTTCCCTGGTACCTGTACATGTTCCCCTGCTTCCATACCTGTATGTGACAGCTTGCAGTGCCCGGCAGTAGCAGCTGGCCAGCCAGAGAGATCGGTCGGTGAGGATGTTGGGACAGTGGGAGATCCGCAAGATCAGCAGGTTTCCTCCTGTGGCTTTCAAAAGAGCTTCCAGCCCGGCTTCCAGGCAGCCCCTAGATGGCAGCAGACACAACCAACACAGAATCACTATGACTGTTCATACTCGCCCGTGTCACTTGGGGAATACCAGGGGCTCAGAATAACTAAAAACACCCAGTGGGGTCACAGAATCTAAATTAGTAACTGGCAGTTGTCAAGAAATGGATGCTACAGTACGAGAACAAAAATGACAAAATACATAGAATTCTTGCCTTCATCTTTAGCTTTCCTGATAAACTGTGTAGTAGAAGGCCCCTAGGGGGAGGGTCTGGCACTCAGCAGGGGAGGGGCTTTCTTAAGCTGATTGGGCATTCTCTCAATTTAACAGGTACATACTCAGGGTATCTTATCAAGCACATCAGCACTGGATGGAGAATAAGGAAACACTAATCTCTCAAAATACAATAATTATCCTTGCTAAACCGTGCTGTGATTCAGACACCAAGTATAATAGCCGTTATGGCACTCTCAGCATTCCTGCACAGGTCAGCTGATTTGGGAGATCACAGGTAGCGTATGGGGCAGTGGAGTCTCACCTTGTGCTTTTCATGTACTCCTCCTTGGTCTCCTTCTTCCCCCTCTGGCGAGGTTTCAGTTTCTGCAGGGTCAGGGAGTGAGTCTGTGTGCACCACTGAGACAGAGTGAGCAGAAACTGTAGGAAGAGCGGCAACACGTCAGGAAGAGAATATACATAAATCGTCATCAGAAACAAGGATGCAAGCCCTGCAGGCCATGGGTGAAGGGATCTTAGGGTGATCTCAAGGCTCTCAGTGCATACAACATACCTGGAAGTGCCAGGATAGTAACTTTGTAGCAAGGGCTGTAACACTAAGCAATGGCATGAAGCAAGGGGTGACAGGTTCTCTTTAAACATTCCACACCCACACATGACAATCCTGCAGTCATAATCTATGCAAGGCACCCAGGATTTGGTTGAAGGTTCTCACCTTTGGAGACACTCTGGCATTCTCCAGGAAAACCCGAGTCCACACCGCGGGGTGCCGGGCCACGAACTTCCAGTCTCGGCTGACCTCGGCCGCCCGCAGCAGAGTTTTGGTATCGAGGTAGGTGAATATACAGAAGAGCGCCGCCCTCATCTTTAGGATCTCCGGGCTGATGACCTCGTTGGTGCGAGACGGACTCCCCTTCTCCGGCCTTAGCATCCTGCCGTCACAGCGGCCTGAAGGGGGTGTACAAAGAATGATTAGGTGAGACTGTGACTGTTGTATGTGTAGTTTTTACCTGCAGCATTGGAGTTCCTTGCACGGTCACCAGAGATCTAACATTAGGCCACGGGACCATCATCACGGGGTAATCATCACTGGACATTTGATCATAAGGATGGACAACCAATCAACCTCTAAAACCTTTGAAGACGGTAAGTATTGTGGTCGTTTACATTCAGCTCTTTGTGAAAATGGCTAAGGGGTACTTATCTAAGTGGGTGTTATCTGGGGTATTAAAGGGGAAGATATATAGCAATCCCCTACCAGATTTCACCAGAACGCTTCTTGCCAACAAACCTTTGCATCCATTTGATGGACTGATGTAGGGGTTAGGCTCTCCCCCAAAGTTGAGGCAGCTGGTTATGGTACAAGTGGGGGGGCACCCACTCCTTGCAATGAGAGATCAAACTTTTAGGCATCGGGAACTCACCTTTTGGTCTGCAGCCTCCTGAATCCCGTCCAGTACTGAGCTCGGCTGAGCCGATGCTTTCCTGCTCCCAGACCTCGGCCTCAGATTCCGTAGTCCGGGACCCAACGTCTGAGATGTCCCCTTCTTCCCCCTCTGTGCTATTGCGGTATGGTCGGCGGTGCCAGTTCTGGATGGCTTGGCGCCGAAGCCCCGAGCTGCGGTTATTGTTGTTCCTCTCAAAGCTACTGTCCCCTAGGTGGTTGTTTCCAGAATAATGGGGATCTAAAGCCTCGTCCATGGCCACCGGTTCTACGCCATCGCTGTCATAGCAGCCGGAGCTCTGAGAGATGGTCTTCACCCTGCCTGGAACTCTGAGCAAGACAGGAAAATGATTATTTTGTATAATTATATCCAAAATCCTACCAATCAAATTGTTGACCATAGATAGACCCCAACGACTACATCAGATCATGCAGCTAATAAATAGCAAATATTCAACTCACCCTATGCAGGAGGAAGCTCTCTGATTGGACACAGGATAAGAACCATGGGTGGAGGAGCCGGGCCCCTGGTGCCTCTCTATCCTCTAAGAGAAGAGAATGAACATTCAGATCAAAAATACAAATCTATATTCTGGTCTGGGAGAATGAACAGATAATCTATCTGGTTTGGTGTTTAGACAGGGCTATGCTGTGTGAAAGGGCTGTGCAAATTTTAAGACCAGATCAGAAGACCAGATTAGTTGTAGTTTTTTTCTGCCAATCATCTTTCCAAAAACTTGATGGTGAAAAAGGATAGAATAATAAAACAAAGAGCCAAGTGGCCGTACCTGCCTGGGTCCTTGGAGGCGGGGCTCTTGTGATTTGTACCCAGGAACACTGCACCTCCCCAGGCTGCCGTTGGGTGTTGTCCCACAACTACTGATAATCTGCAGCTGTTTCTCTGCCCGGTCCGCTCGGTCCAGAAGCTCTTCAATGAACTGCTGAAGGCGCACTTTGGCGTTGGCTTCTCGGCTGGCCGTCTCTTTTAGGAACAAGTCGATCTCTACCACCTCCCTGAATGACAAAGAGAGAGGGCAAATTGACATATTTGTGAAGGTACCACTCACCTCACCCCCTAAATAGACACCTTTTTGGCATTTCCCTTCTGCTTCTTGCTTCTGTGCAACCAAATCTGGTGGTTCTAGGTATGGAGGGACATGTGATCTCCTCCCATGTAACTGTGGCCCCCACTGGTCCTCCTAGTCTCTGACACCACCTAATATTGAGGATCATGGTGCCCTCTGCAGAAGAAAAAGAAGGAGTGGCTGGGAGCATCCAACACTCCTGATCAGCACATTGGACAGACAACGATCTATTCAAATTGTCCAACCTACGTTTCCTGGTCCTACAGATGGACCATAGACTGGTCAAGCAAGACATGGTGCTGGCTGGCCCACATCAGGTCATTCTCATTGACGAGCTCAGACCTGAAGGAGGCCGAGTTTCAAATTCTTGATGCCTATTGGCTAGTGCAGTAGAATTCAGCCGATTCTTAGGAAAAACGGAACTGAGATCAATATGGTGCCTTGCACTACTGGCCTCCATCTGAAATGTCTAGTTGGCTGGCTGTCATGGTGATCCTCTGGTTTTTGTGCTTTCTTAACAACTGTGTAGATTAAGAACATCATGGAGAATTCAGAACTCCTGATCTGCATACTTGTCCCAAATATAGAATTTGAGGGGAAATTGAAATTAGCAATTAGGAAGTCACACCTATTGGCTGTTACAGGTTGAGCAGCCAACCAGCGCCCCTGCTTCAGACCACATGGGAACACATGTGCCAGGGACCGCTTTCCAGGGAGTTGGCATTTATTTTAAATTGATTTTAATTGACCCTCCCCCAGGGGGCATCTAGGCAAATGATATACCTAGCACACCAAGCCTGGGTTTCTGGTATTTTGATGGATAGAGGGTTAATGCTCCTCCATTCTGTATTTTTAAACCTGTTAAACACGCACTGACAATACACACTGCAGGGACGCTCTGCCACCTATGTCTCTTGGTGATATTTTATTCAAACATAATGAGCTGATATCTCTCACTTTCTTATATTGGCATACCACGTCGGAAGTCACACACAGCTGGATGATAATTCCTTGACAATGGCCGCCTGGGATTTGAATGGTGCAAGGAGGGGACCACATAGAAATTGTAATGCGGGACTTGGACTCTATTGTATTCATGCACCAGCCTTCACAAAATATTATATTCATTGTGTGCTAGGGTCAGTATACACAGTGTTCTGCCCCCCTGGGCAGCCACCAGTTCTGTCCTTATTTGTATCCAATATTGCATGTGAGCTAAGATAGCAGTGCTCCATGTCTGAAAATAAAGACTCCCAAGTGGCCTCTGCAATGAAGCTTCAGCACCTAAATCTCTCAGAATCTTAGAGTGCTCAAGAAAACCTAGCTTCCAATTGCTAATCCTTAGAGGCTTTAAAAACTTTTAGGGGGCTCCAGAGATCCCATGTCTAGATGGCTACAGAAACCCAGTCTCCAGGTGTCCTTAAAAAACCCAATCTCTAGGTGTCCTTAGAAACCCCATCTTCTGGTGGCTCCAAAAACCCCATCCCCAGGTGGCTACAGAAACGTTGGCACCAGAAGGCTCAGGGGATTCCTACTCTAGAAGTTTTAGAAATCTCAACTGGAATTCCTATATCTAACTGGCACCAGAAACTACATATCTATGAAAACCTATCTCTAGATGGCTCTAGAAACCCAAGAGGTTTTCCAAGAGGTCCAGAAACCCCATCTTCATGTGGCTACAGAAACCTCAGCTCCAAAAGACTCAGGGGACTCCTGCTTTAGAAGTTTTAGAAATGTCAACCCCAGGGGCTCTGGAATTCCCGTGTCTAGGTGGCACCAGAAACTACATAACCCAGTTTCTCAATCAAACTAAAAATCTATAGGTGGCTCTAGAAACCCCATCTTCACATTGCTCCAAAAACTCTATCTCCAAGAAGCTCCAGAAAGCCCATTTTTAGGTGGCTCCAGAAAACCCACCTCCAGATGTCTCCAAAACCCTATCCCCAGGTTGCTCTGGAAACCTCATCTCCAAGAGGTCCCAGAAACCCCATGTCCAGGTAGCTCCAGAAACCATTTCTCTAAGCGGCTCCAGAAACCTCATATCCAGGTGGCACCAAAAACGCCCATCTCTAAATAGGCCCAGAAACCTCATCTTCAGCTGGCTCCAGCAACTCCATATCAAGATGGATCCAAAAAACAATCTACAAAGATTAGAAAGACCTCCACCTCCAAGAGTTACCAGAAACAACATCTCCAAGTGACTCCAGAAAGCCCATCTGCAGGTGACCCTAGAAACCCTGACTGTCCACCGTCTAGGCCAGTGTTTCTCAACCTCTTTGACATGGGAGAACCTTGAAATACCTTTTAAATATTAGGGACCCCCTTCTATAATTCCTATATCCACAGCTCACGGTACATTAGTGTGGTGGTCAGTGGGAAGGATTCCTCTTACATTGCTGGCCATTGGGAGGAAAGTCACCCTTACAGATAGCCAAAAAGATTATTGGGGTCACATACTCTGACCTAAGAGGTGCAAACTGCTCATTGCTCAAGAAACCCCCAGCAACTGCCGGGGGAACGGAACCCTGGTTTAGAAACACTGGACTAGCAGTTTTAGGTGGCCACACCACCCAAAACTTTTTACTTACACAAAATTAAATAAAAATGTACTACAAAATTCACTTACGCAGAACTATTTCATTCTAAAAGCATGAATTTGACGGAGCAGAGTGCAAAGTGAAGCAGGGCCGTGCTATGGCCAATAGATGGCAGTAGCTGTTACAGAATGATTATATAACAGTGCAGTATAATGGAACCAATTATGGATCTCTTAGGACTGATGTTCTTTTTTTTCTTTTGCTAGTTTTAAACTGATCGACTTCTTGTTGCTTTAATGATGGTAAATGTATTACACAGTATTTTTGTGGAACAAAGATGCAGAAAGCAAGATATTTCAACAATGCACCAAGCTGTTCTGTAACCCAATGCACTAATTCCAATAACGTAGGAGACAATGGCAATGATTTTTCCACATTTGGTTAACATGCAAATACATATTACTTCAACTTGTGCCTGAATTGTGCAAAACAGAACACAAAATCACCCACACCCTAAAATACTGGATTCTTTATCATCATCATACATCATGGTATATATGTTGTACAGGTTACTCTATTGCCTAGAGGAAGTGATACGGTGCAACCTGAAAACGTTGGCCTTTGCTTTTATATTTATGTTCTGTTTCCAAAAGTTCTGCACGGTGCCATCTGTGGTTGCCATTTCCAGTACCCTTCCTCCATTACAGAGTGCATTCCTATCACAGACATTTTATATCAGCACGGTCTTTGCACAGGTATAAACACTTTTTGTTGGAATGGTGATAATGCCATGTTGGGAGAATGGGAAAGAGAGGAAGTGGGGTGCACTCAACCCAGAATCCAGTCCTCAATGGTCACCTTGCTAGTTTATGTAAGGCATAGATGTAGAGTTCATTCTAAATGGCACCTAGATGCACTAAAGGAAATCTCATCCAATGCCACTCCATTGCCGCCACCAATAAGGCACTACCATGTGCTCCAGGGCAACGATAGCCATTTTCAGTTCATTGCAACACACTAGGCCTGGACATAACAAGCAGAAGACTCACCTGAGTTAATGCACCAGACAACACATAGGAATGATGGGGGTCTAAAGTTCCTCATCCCCTATACTCTGTAAATTTTCCCAACAAAATGCCAATAAAGGACTCCTATGTGCCAGGGATCAGGCTGCTGGCATATGCGCTATCACTGTTCTCATTATCCGTCTCAGGATGGAATTACTGCCAGTTTCTGTAATAAGGGGTAGGATATTCCAATTCTGATTAAATCATGTTTTATTTAAGCTGAGTCGGCACCCTCTGTAGTGGAAGTGGAGACGTTAATCGCTCCCTCGGAATGGAACTGGTTACAGGGCTCCCAGAGACGAGAGGCCGACACTGCTGGAGAGGACTGACAATACACAAAGGATTAAAATTCAGCATCCTTGGAAGGTGAATGGATCTCACAGATATCAGAAATCAAGGCTTCTTCCTTTCCTATATATTCCTCAATAACCACACAGGGTAATTTCTGTGTGCACCAAATGTCTTTGCAAATCCAGGATTCTGCCATGATGATTTCTCAGGAACAATGGTAGATGTCAGATGATTGTCACTGGAAAGTTTTATTGTGATCACTTCCACTTTCAGGACACAAAACGCCATGCTGTTCTATGGGGATAAAATGGGGAAGAACGAGCGGGTGCACTTTGGTTTTCCCAATCGCCAAGGTGGATTGATGAACAACGTTGGCGGATCATTGTACATGTCAGATTTTCAGGCAGTTTGTCCCAGGTGATGATCATCCGACAACTGTACAAAACTTAACATCTACACAGCTCAAAAGTCAAGAGGTATGATGGGGTTACTATAAGGTTGCGTCCTGGTAAAAGCAACCCGTTCTCTATAATGCCCCCACAGATACATACCTTCCCTTTGCTCTACAGCTGCATCAGGATGGAGGAGAAGATGTCCTATGTGGCATCCAAATCTCAGACCAGTCTCCTTTGTGGGGAACAGAAAAGGGTCTTTACCAAACTGTGGCCACAAAGCTAGAAGAGTCTCATTGTCTAATATGCTTTTTATGATGGAGGATTAAAAGAACCCTTCTCTGGGGACACCTGAACTTGATATTCTGAAGGGGGGAACCAATTGGCCATGTAGGTTAGTCTGATGGTCGGATGTCCACAAACTTCTGCCCATATATTGTATTCTTTGACATACCTTCTATTATCCCAGAATTTGTGGGACTGTCTCAAGGTTCTACAGATCTGGGCCGCCTTCCAGAGCCCTAACCTGAAAGCCCTTTCTTCAGAACTTATTTCCCTTCTCTATGGTCAGCACAACCTCCTTCCTGATTCATAGTACAAGTCCAGAAAAGCTTTGCCACCTGTATGGCACACCTTGGTCATGCAACTAATAATATACTTTGTCCTATGGTCCTCAGAGTGTACACTGAGCTGAGGACCCTCAACCTACCCCTGTTTCAGTGCATGGCCAATCACCCAACACCCAGTCTACTGAAACATGTCAGAAGAAGGAGCCTAGGTGCGCTGTACTTTGAAACCTATTATGAGGGGTTACGCCAAGGATCGCTTTTGCTGGGGTCAAATGACACTTGTCTGGTTCATCCAACTCAGATCACACACCAAGGTATCAGCCTTAAGCTGGCTTGCAGCCAGGTTTATTGAAGGTTGCAGATAAAAAACAAAAACAAAAGAAAACCTTGCCCATCCGGCACTTACTATACATCAGGGCATCCCTGTCTATCAGCTGGGCCAAGCTTTCAGAAACCTTTTACTCACTTTTGAGCTCACTCACACAGACCGATTGTCTGCGTCTCCAAACAGAGCTCCCTCACACAGAACCCCTGTCTGTGTCTCCAGCAGAGCTCCTAACACAGAACCCCTATCTGTGTCTCCAGCAGAGCTCACTCACACAGTCCCCCCGTCTGTCTCCAAACAGACCTGAACTCCTCACTGAGCTCCTGGCTCTATGTTATATCCCCACCCTCAGTGCTTCTTTAATAATTATCGCACAGGTGAGAGTCTTCCACTTGCTACTTCACATAGGAGAGGAATCTTGGGCAAATTACTTACATAAAAAGAGGAATCTTGGGCAAATATATCTCCCTTCCACCTCCAATCCTGCCTTTGTGTCACACTATGTATTTAATGTTTTATGAAGGACTGTGCTTCCTTCAGTGCAAAAAGCGGTGGAGGCACGACAAGAAGAGAGGTATATAAACAGGTACAGGAGCCCACTTTGCTCAGCAACGCAGTTTTCCATGGTGGCTGTTCCATAGTAACAGAGACATTACAATCCTTATCATTCTGGTTTTCTAATGAAGGTAGCAGGAGAAGTAAAGCTTGTTGAACAAATTCCAGTTTGCGTGGAGTGGTTTCAGATCTTCTTCAACGTGTTCTTGGCCATTTCAGAAGTTCCAGGAGGTCTTCTCCAGATCTCCTTTCATGGACACCAGAACATCTAGCACAGCATCATGGGGAATAAAATCCACCCTACTAAACTGATCAAACCACCAAATGCTTCTCGTTGGAGAACCTTTGGATTTATTTCAGCACATTCTCAGGTTCTGTTTGTAAATCTGATGGAACAGTAGATGATGAGATATGAAGATGTGCATAAAAACCAGAAGAAGGTCTATGAAAAAAGACTAAGCATGGTTAAAGTTCTTTGCCTTTATCTTCATCAGAAGGATCCACTCCGTGATTGTTAGATAAGTTCTTGGAGTTAAAAGGTCTTGGATTTATAAATTCTCAATTATCAAAGCTGCCATACAGCTCTCTATAAATATATATCTGATTAAAGTAGGGAATTAACACCTTGGAGCCTCCTGCGTCATGCAGATGAGGTGAAATCGCACTCAGCTTAGTCGGGAATAAAGGAAATTTCTATGCTTAAAATAAAAGAAGAAGCCAGTGGCAGGGGTTATCTGAGGGTGTATAGGCAGCAAAGGCCGGGGGATCATTCACATTGATGCAATGAAGGCATCGGCACATTTTGGTGCCAATCATGTTAAATGGACCCTCAAGTTCCTCCTCACCAAGCTGGTCTCATTATGTCTCTGTAAATCTAGGCCACATTCCAGAGCCCTAAGCTGAAAACCCTTTCTTCAGAACCTATCCCGGGTCCTTGCACTCAATGGGCTATGGTCAGCCTGATCTCCTTCCTGACTCATGGTGCAAACCTGGCAAACTTTGGTTGTGCCACCAGTAACGTAGCTGGTCACATGATGCCATTCCTGCCCTTTGTAGAGGGAACAGTTAAAAGTTGATATTTTAATGCTACGTGCTGCTAAAAGCTAATGCACTGACAAATTGATATTCCTCATTAAAAGAGAAGGCAATGAAGTGATTTTCACCATATAAAAGCTTGCGGTATTCCATCTGGAAGTTTATATTACGTGTCCACCTTAGCAGAGGAAATAAAGTTTATTGTGTGAAGTTTCAACATTCACAACAAAAGAGTCAATGGTATCATTAATAAAACCCCCAGAGACTGGAGCTGTGATTCAGACCAATGAAATACATTCTATATTCACAGCATGGCTCTGTACATAGGACCTGTTCTGTGACTGGTACCCAGCGCTGAGGCAGAGATCCCCCCCAGGCGTGTGTATAACTCCCAATTGATTTTTTACAGCGTTTGGAGACCACCACCGATCTCACCCTCCACCAGCTCTATAATATTGTAATTGCAGCAGCTTGGTCAGCTAAAAAGTAGTAATTAAAAAATGTATTTCATTTTTCTTTTTAGTATTATGCCAGCAACGGCAACTTACAGCATCAAAAAGATGTACACAACCAAGTACGCACTGTAGCGGCACTAAACTTGATGCCCCCAGCAAACCCTTCAGCTAGGATCATCTTTTTAGGCTTATTTTGGTGACAGCGCCCCATCTCTGCCCCCAACTGAACCCATTCCACTGAATGGGAACTGTTTTGAGCATGGCTAGGATCATCTTTTTAGGCTTATTTTGGTGACAGCGCCCCATCTCTGCCCCCAACTGAACCCATTCCACTGAATGGGAACTGTTTTGAGCATGCTTGCACTTGTGGTTGCAGTGTGGTTCCTGCAGGTTGCTTCCACACCACGTGGTTGCTTTTTTACTTTGGAGACAAAGGGACCAGACCACCACCGCAAACACGCTTCTTTGTCATAATTGTATTTCTGCTGCTATTGATCAGGTAAAAAAAAAAGTGTCCAGGAAAGGAGCAATGGACAGGGTCTAGTGACATCTTAATTGCTATTTAGATGAACACTGGGAAAAGCTGCTGTCCACAGCGCTGACGACTCAGGACGACTCAGAACATGGGATGGTTTTCAAGACAATAGTATCATTCACTCAACACATGGGCATTGTGTTTAGAAGCCATCCTGCCACTGGTGGGTCACCTGGGTCAGAGGAAGGTAGGATATGGGAATCAGGGTGCACATAAGAGGAAGGTAGACTACGGCCCTCAGGGTGCAACGTAGAGGAAGGTAGAATACGAGCATCAGGGTGCCTCCTAGAGGAAAGTGGGAAATGGGAATCAAGGTGCACCCTAGAGGTAGGTAGAATACAGCCATCAGGGTGCCTCCTAGGGGAAGGTGCTTAAGTAGAGTGGTGGTGGAGTGGTGGACACCAAGCTTGGTCAGCAATCAAATTCAACAAAACCACATGTTGGTGAAAAAGATCAAAAGGAAGCTAAAAGGGGAACCTCATTGCTACAAAGTGCAACGTCAAACAAAACTAAATCTATAGATCCCTCACAGCACATTCAGGTAAGACGGGTCCAGCATGACCTTCAGGGACAGAAAATTAGGGTAAAGCTGACCTGAGAACATGTGAAGGCTGACATTGCTGACCTCTCCTTCTGATCATGCCAATTGCCTGGCTCTCATCTTGATCCGGCTTTAGTTTTTGGCTAACCAAGCATTGAATTCAGAATTTCAGCTTAACTCGCATGCTTGTTATGGACCATTGACTCTTCTAAGGCCAGGGATCTGGTATTCTCCAAAGGTCAGCAATGGCAGCCAATTTTTCTCTTGGCAGGTTTCCATCACATAAATGACCTACAGAATGAGTTATAGAAACAATTTATTAGGTAAAACTTACTGCTGCTTCTTGCTGAGCTCTTGCTCCTTTTGGACCAGGTCCTGTTTGAGGGAAGCCAACATTTCCACACTAACGTCCACTTGTCTGGTGAGTTCGGAGGCCCGGTCCTCCAGTTCCTGCTTTTCCTGACCCAACCTCAAACTCTCCTGCTTGGCCTTCTCCAGCTCTGAACTTTTCCTCTCCAGTTCCACCTGCAACCTCCCAACCTGTGTGGCGATCTTCTGCTCCACCTCCTCAGTCAGCTTTTCCAGTCGCTTGTCTACCTCAAGCTTTTCGAAGGCTCTCACCTTAAGCCGCGCCAGGCCTTCTTCCTAGGCCGCGTCCACGGCGGCTGAGGCTGCAGCAGCTGCTGCCACAGCTGCGGGCGGTGGGGTGTGGGAGGTCGCCATGGTGGTTTTGGTAAATATTTCTCCAAGGGGAATCTCCACTTCCTGGGTGTATCGAGTAGACACTGGGCTGAATTCCTCAGATTGGACTAAGTCCCGAGTGAACATCTGCTCCTTGCCTTGAAATGATGTGCTTTCAAAGACTTCCCGACGGTGGGCCGGGGTCAACAAAGCTGCCTCACTGGTCAACGGGAAGACGGCAGCATCGCAAATACTGTTGGTCTTAGACAGAACGTAAAGGGTCTCATAGGTGTGGTTGTATTCCAGGTGGGCCCTCAGTGAGGACAGGCTCCTGAAACGCTTGTGCTCTCCACACCTCGGACACCGATAAGGCAAGTCCAAAGAGGCCATCCCTCAGCATCTAACATGGCGACTGTCCTTGAGCCCTAAACAGAGCAGGCTGATAGTAGGGGTCATGGCGTGCCAGGGACTCGGGAAAAGTCAAAGACCGGGGGCAAACACTCTCTTAAAAGGCTTCGGGTCAACCGAATCATCTTCTGTGGTCACTGGTCAGCCTCTAGTATTGAGAAGATACTAAAGCCGGTAAACCTCTGATGTTCTATCATCCAATCGATCAATAGACTGTGAAGGAAAAGAGAAAATAATCCAAAATTAGATACAATGTGGACATTATTAACAAAATAAAAAATAACAAAAACAACATTTCCCAATTTGATACAAGCCCATTCACTGAAATCTACAAATTTCAACATTTTAAAGCCATTTCAGAACTGCGATCATTATTTTATCTCCTATAGACTTGGCACATCAATATTACTTTTAGTGTTACTAGAAACATATTTATTTGAGAAAAAATACCTGTAAGGGTAAACAAACCAAATGATGTTTACTGTATATAAGACACTATAAAAATGTTGATCAATAGATTTCTTTTTAAGCCTTTGTTAGATAACGATAAGGAATTGAGGGTTTTTTTTCCCAGGTATAAGCCATATTTTGCATGTGATGGGTACAGGTACACTTTAAGATGTACAGAAGGAGATCAGAGAAAGGCAGTATGGCTGATAAACCTTCAGTAATTACCAAATGGATGAGTAAGCAGATCTAAGACTTCAATACAGACAGAGGAGAGGCAGAACTCCTGGTGTCGCAGGGATGTGACAGGTGATTAGTGATGGTGGAGTCTGGAATACCAAACTGTGCCAAATGCTGATGAGAGAAATAGGGAGAGAGATGGGAAAGAGAGAGGATACAGCAATGGAGAGAGAAAAGGAGAGAAAGCAAGAGAGAGAGAAAAGAGAGATAGAGAGGATACAGCAAGGAGATGTGCAAAGGAGAAAAACACAGGAGAGAGCGAGAGGGAGAAGAAAGAGGATATAGCAATGGAGGGATGGAAAGAAATCAATGGAGAGAATGCAACAATATGTGAGAATGATAGAGATAGATGGATGAAAGGAGAGATGGCAAGGAGGAAAGAAAAGAAGAAAAGAGAAGGGGATAGGGAAAAGGAAAATCTGACAGAGAGGAGAGCAGAAGAGAAATGAAGATAAGAGGAAGAGGAGAAGAAAATAGAAGGGGAGAAGAGAAGAAAAGATCAGGCAAGGCGAGAAGAGGATAAGAGAACAGAAGAGTACAGAGACAAGAGAAGGAGAGAAGAAAAGAGAAAAGAAGAGAAGATAAGATAAGGAGGATAAGAGGTAAGGGAAGGGAAGATTAGAGAAGAGAACACAGCAAAGGAACAGAGATGAAAAATGTAAAAGGAGAAGACACAAGGGAGAAAGAGAGACCAAGAGAGAAGAGAGAGGATACAGAAAGGGAGAGATGGAAAGAGATCAATGGGGAGAATGCAACAAGTGTGAGAAACATAGAGGGTGATGGATGGATGGGATGGATGGGTCGGAGGGATGGATGAGAAAGGGGGCACAGCAAAGGAGTTATGGAGGAAGAATAAGGAAGAGAAGGTGGATGGATGGATGGATGGATGGATGGAGTAGAGAGAACACAATGCAGAGAGAGGAGCGGTGAAGTGAGAGAAGACAGACCAAGGAAAGGTGGGAAAAAGCATAAAAATGATGGGAAAGGGCAGAGAGAGGAAGAGTGGGACGGTGCAGAGCCTACTTATCAAGGAAGAGGGAAAGATGGAGAAAAGTTTTGAATTGGCCAGTCCCTAACCCGTTTCTTATTTTAGAGCCATTTCTTGGAAGATTTGGTAGTGTGTTTTGGGTCAATATTGCATTGAAAAATCAAACAATTTCCAACTCAACTTTAGCTAAAAGAAAGACAGCCTTGCATGCTCATTCACCACATTTTGATATCATGCAAAATTCATAATTGACTCAATTACATAAATCTTCCAAAGCCTCAAACTATAACATTTTCACCACCATGTTTTACAGTTGGTATTAGGTCTGTCTAGTGAAATTCTATCTTTGATTCTCCAATCCACAGCACAGAAACCTTTGTATCTGCCTTTATGTTCAATGGTAAACTGGAGTATTGCTATTTGATTGGTTAGGTTAGATTGGTTTATTTTCTCATTGTAGACTCATGCACATTGACACCAACTAATGCAAGAGTTCCCCAGGGATCCCACAATCAAATGTTGAGCTAAACTCTTTTAGTATTTAACAGATAGATCTTGTTTAGCTAGCCAGTCCTGGTCAACTACCAATCATCTGAAACCTATGCTCCAGTTACTCCCTTAGGAAGTTGTCCTTATTGGCACCTAATCTGGTCAGATGACTTTTTTTCTGAGTGCCTAAGAGGGATCTTCTGATCATGGCATGGTGACCTCACACACATCAATAGAGACCACAAGACCCTTCATATTTGAGGATGATGTCAGACTGGTTTCTCCAGTTACTCCATAAGAAGATTCTTCCTATTAGCTCCTAGTTAGGTCACATGACCTTCTTTCTGAGGGTCCAAAAGGAATCTTCTGTTCATGGCATGGTGACCCCATACACATCAATGGAGACCACCAGGTCCTCTATATCTGAGTTTGATATCATCAAGCTTTCTCCAGCTACTCCCTATGGAGGTACTTCTTATTGGCACCTAATCTGGTCACATGACTGTCTTTCTGAGGGTCTAAGGGGGATCTTCTAATCTTTGCATGGTGACCCCAAACACAAAGATAGAGACCACCAGGTTTTCCATATCTGAGGATGATGTCAGACTGGTTTCTCCTTATGGACAAGCTTTCTCCAGCTACTCCCGATGGAAGTTCTTCTTATTGGCACCTATCCTGGTCATACAACTGTCTTTCTGAGGGTCTAAGAGGGATCTTCTAATCTTGGCATGGTGACCCCAAACACAACGATAGAGACCACCAGGTCTTCCATATCTGAGGATGATGTCAGACTGGTTTCCTCTTATGGACAAGCTTCCTCCAGCTACTCCTGATGGAGGTTCTTCTTATTGGCACCTAATCTGGTCACACAACTGTCTTTCTGAGGGTCGTATAGGGATCTTCTGATCTTGACATGGTGACCCCACACACAATAGACCACCATGTCCTCCATATCTGAGAATATTAGGTAGGTTCCTCCAGATACTTCCTATGCAGGCTGCTATTATTGACACTAAATCTAGAACACTGATTCTAATTTCATAGATTTGAAGTAGTCGTAGATGTTGGGATGAACATATTTTTTAGATAATGAGAAATATCACATTGTGTTAATTGTACGTCATTTGTTTAGGAATTTTATTCTAAAAATCACAATTTCCATGAGATGTACATACTTTTTCACACGACTACATTCATAACTGTACCTCCCGTGCTTTCTTTCATCCTGGCTGATTGAGAACGTGTCACACCATTGGTTGCTAAGCAGCTCACATTCACCCGAGTCCTCGCTTAATATAACTGCACGGTGTGGCGGCACTTTTTACACATGCCGCCCTGTGATTGGATATTTCCAGGCGGATTTATTAAGGAGAGGTTAAGTGAGTAATTGCTGCTGCCGTGGCAGATCCAGAACACCCGCCGATTGCAGCTAACGAGAGCGAGTGCCTGACATTACAGCGGAGGCTTTCATGTCTCGTTAGTCTACCTGAACATCATGGATGGGTCACGTCTGAGAGCGACGATGCCTGAACACCTGCTGAGCAATTTCTGGGTAATAAGATCCCGGTATACATATCTCTTTAAATGAGTAAATTGTTTTTGCAAAGTTCAGCTTAAGACAAATAGCAAAAAAAAAGGATTTTTATATGAAGTCTACTGAAGGTACTGGAAGAACTTTCAAGTTATACTACTGACAATAGAAAGACCAGACACCGACAAACATGAGAATTGTTGACCAGCCCAAGATAATTCCACTTACTACCACCATGTTTTATAAAAAAAAAAAAAAAGGACAAAATCCTATTCTTTTTTGTCCATTTGAGATACACATTCAGATCCGAGAGGGACACATCCATTGAGGAACATATCCAGATCCAAGAGGGACACATCTATTGAGGAACACATCTATTGAGGGAAAGATCAAGATCCAAGAAGAACACATCCAGATCCAAGAGGAACACATCCATTGAGGAAAACCTCCATTGAGGAACACATCCGGATCCAAGAGGAACACATCCGGATCCAAGAGGGACACATCCAGATCCAAGAGGGACACATCCATCGAGGAACACATCTATTGAGGAACAGATCAAGATCCAAGAAGAACACATCCGGATCCAAGAGGAACACATCCATATCCAAGAGGGACACATCCATATCCAAGAAGGACACATCCAGATCCAAGTGGGACACATCTATTGAGGAACACATCTATTGATGAACAGATCAAGATCCAAGAAGAACACATCCAAATCCAAGAGGAACACATCCATTGAGGAACACATCCAGATCCAAGAGGGACACATCCAGATCCAAGAGGGACACATTCATTGAAGAACACATCTATTGAGGAACACATCCAGATCCAAGAGGGACACATCCAGATCCAAGAGGGACACATCCAGATCCAAGAGGGACACATTCATTGAAGAACACATCTATTGAGGAACACATCCAGATCCAAGAGGGACACATCCATTGAGGAACAGATCCAGATCCAGGAAGAACACATCCGGATCCAAGAGGAACATATCCAGATCCGAGAGGAACACATCCAGATCCAAGAGGAACACATAAAATATATAAACCAGGGACTCCCTGCAGCTTGAGAAGCTTTGTGAAAGACCTTATTCTGGGATTTTGTTGCTGGGTGGTGTGAATTGAAATTTGGGGTCCCACTCAATTTTGTTACTTACATAAAGATTTAGATGGGCAAATGCTGATGAGACAATGATGGGTAATAAGGGTTGAAGAACTCAACAGTTTTATTTGTATGGACTTTGCATCCATTAGGTAGAATTTGGAGAGCTTAGGAACAGAAGACCATGGGGCAGCCTTGCAAATCTAGGAAACAGAAAAGTTTTAGAAGGAAGGTCACAGAATGTAAAGGGTGGAGCTTGATCCCTGAAACCATAAGCCCAAGATTGTCGCCTGGAAGCGAGACGCTAATGCACTCTGATAGGGTACTGAATTAATTCCAAATACAGATGATTCCTACATCAGGGAAGCTCTTGGGTTGAAAACCCCAGGAATCACACCAAGGAAAAGATGCCTTCCATGGCTGACGACAAAGGCTTGCAAAAAGAAGACTTCCCAGCCTTCACCACAAATATTCCTTTCTGTGATCTAGGCTTCAACAACCATGCCGGTAAAACCGGTAACCTGGATGAAAAATCAGTCCTTGTGACAGAAAAAACTGATGATCCAACAGAGCCCATGAAACTCACATCCACCAGAGATGGTCCAGAGCAATTAGGATGACTGAAATGCAAGCCTTTCCGATTCTGAGAAGAGAATGAAAAGATGGGTCAGAGTGTCCTGATTCCATGTAGCAATGGGAGCATCCATCGTTTCTGAGGACCTAGAGGATCCCTGTACCTGGAGATAACACCTAATGTCCATTGAAGCCAGAAAGTCCCCCGGGACAAGAGAGGCAATGGCGCCTGGTGAATTCCATATAAAATGTTTGGACTTCAATGAAGACCTAGATCCAAAAAGTCTGGGGAATAGTCATTAACACTCCCGAAACTGTTCTGCCTCAGGGACAAGACATCTTGATTCAGAAGTCCTAGGAGAGCCTGATTGGGATCTGCTTATCTACACATTGACATTGTAAGGAATAGAATGAGAAACCAAGAACTGGGCAGAAAATGATACCTCAATGGTGGGTGAGGGAGTGGAGAGATGAAAGGGACGCTCCAATATAAGGGGAATACATTGTTAGACCCCAAAATGGTCAGAAACAGGGCAAGCAAGGAGTCCATGGCGGCATGGACCTGCAAAGAACTCCTCAACTTTTACCAGAACTGAATAGCAACCCAGTGCCCAAAATGCAAGGGAATGTCCAGTCCAGTGGGGTCCAGATAGAATAATAAGGATAACAAAGAAGACTGAAATGGGCAGCGGTTATAGTTGGAGGATCTACAGGTTTACCGGAGTCCGATCCTTGGGGGTGGAGCTAAAAAAAAAACCCAGCTTGCCATGTGGTCCCAGGTCATTGAGGGTCATTGGGTAATCGCAGGATGATGTGAAATAACAGGCGCGGGCATGGATGATTTCCCTGCAATGGCTGTATGGATATGAAATGTAGAGGGGTCGGCACTTCTCCTCCATATCACCGTCAGAGATTTACATTACTAATATGAAAAGCTTATTTTATGATTACAGACCTAACACAGCTTGATAAAACAAGAGGCACATTCATGATCTCTACTGATGGCGTTTTTTAAGTCAGGCCCCGGGCTATGACATTTCTAGAACCCAAGGGAGACAGGATCCTTCAGCTTATCCTGCCATGAGTCAGTGACAGATTACTAATTATTATTTTCAGGGATGGAGCTGTCCTGGCCCTCAGGGGCCCCCCCGGCACAGCCTCTGGGTATATGGCGGCAACACGTGACTCCACCAATGTAATCCAATGATTAACACCTGACGTACACAGACACCAGACAGCGATCGCTCCATCCAATCCCTGCCGCAGGAAGGCAACATGAGCAGTTCAGTATAGCAACAGTAATATGCTGCCATGTTCCAGATACCAAGAATTACACCCGGGTATGGGACAAGAAGTGGTACTGTGCAGAGTCCATACATACAGAATAAGAACAGATACCGAGAGTTACACCCGGGGTACAGGACAAGAGAAGTGGTACTGTGCAGAGTCCATACATACAGAATAAGAACAGATACTGTGCAGAGTCCATACATACAGGTGTGTGTTCAGGCTGCCTCGGCCTGTAGGTGCTGGTACCTGGAAGGTGCTGTCAGGGCCGGTTTATCCAATCTTTATCATTATAACCTTTTCTGACTAGCGCAGAATGCGTGATGCGGAGGCCTTCTGGAGAAGATATTATGTGTGACAAGCGGGAAGAGGAAAGAGCAGAATAAAACGATTTATCGCTCTGTCCTTCCTCATCAGCCACGGGGGGTCCTGTCACCCCAATCAAACATTCCTGGCCCTGATACAGCGCTGCCTGGGAGCACCAAACATATAATGCAATGCTGATTTATAGGAAGAGATGATTAACCCATAAAATTCATGAATCAAGTCCCAGAGTCATTATACAGCAACTGTTATACAAGGGGAGAAGAAATTATATATTAACTGCTTCACTAGCTGTCCCTCAAAGGAGCTCACAATCTAATGTCCCTACCATAGTCATATGTCATTAATGTAGTCTAAGGTCAATTTAGGGGGAAGCCAACCAACCTTACAGCATGTTTTGGGATGTGGGAGGAAACCAGAGTACCCGGAAGAAACCCACGCAGACACGGGGAGAACCTGCAAACTCCATACAGATAGTGTCCTGGCTGCATGACCTACTAACGACGTCCTCACTCATAACCTCATCACAGGCACGGCTCCAAGACTTTTCTAGAGCTGCCCCGACTCACTGAAATGGTCTCTTCGTCCTATTCGGCTTGCTCCTACTTTCTGCTCATTTATAACCCAACGCTTCCCCCTCACCTACCCGTCCTTCTTCTGTCTCCTAAACCCTCACTACTTCCCACCATTCCATACCCCCTCCTACTGTGTGATACTTCCCCCACCGCCTAGATTGTAAGCTCTTCGGGACAGGGTCCTCCCCTCCTCCTGTGTCACTGTCTGTATCTGTCTGTTATTTGTTGGGCTATAGAAATTCAGTATAATAATAATTTACTTACCTTGTACCAATCCCCTGCCCGTTTGTTCCTACGAGGGCAAATAAAGATCGGAAGCCTTCTGGAGTGAACCACTGAAAGGGAAACAAAGAACTTTGTATGCTCCTGACCTGTGCATTCTGTACACTGTGCTGTACTTTGTATACTCCTGACCTATGCATTCTGTACACTGTGCTGTACTTTGTATACTCCTGACCAGTGCATTCTGTACACTGTGCTGTACATGACATGTAGGATGTATCTGGTTATAATGGATCATGATGGACAGGTGTCCCAGTGATCTTTGGATCTGCAGGGATTTGGTGACTCATGGATTCCAGTTCTCAGTTTGTTCCGCACTATAGCTCGGCATGATCTTTATACAAAGCATTGAAGAATAATTTATATTTCCTGTGCTGGGAAATCAGCGTGCTGAATAATCTGTGCTCATATATAATCCAGTATGCCCCGGCTAATATTAGATAAAGTAATATGTGAATTCTTATTAATGTCACACTGTGTGCATGCCTCCTTCTACTGCCATCCAGAGCTGCCCCTCATACCTCCAATGTATTCTGTTTACACATCACCTGCATTCTGTGCCATGCATTGCATAGACTAGACGTAGCCCATCCCTTATTATTCTTGGAAGGACAGGTGCTCTTTAAATCTCCCCCACTACAGCCCAATAGGAAGATCTTGTCATGAGCTGAAGAAATATCAGTTGGCCCCCATAATAGTGGCTCAGCTACCCCACTCCCCCCTTTAAGGGCAAAACAGGTTTACCATAAAGATGTGCAAAGAATAAAGATGCCCCATAGAAAATCCCCTATACCACTAATTGGGGCTCGGATTCCAGGTTGGTCCACTTCCTCTTTGCCTAGGATGTCATGGACACACCTCTTGGGAGTGACGTCATTATCAGGCTGTCATGGACACACCCATTGGGAGTGACATCATTATCGGGCTGTCATGGACACACCCATTGGGAGTGACATCATCATTTAGCTGTTATGGACACACCCATTGGGAGTGACATCATCACAGCAGCCTGGGCTCACAGTACTACTGCACTGAATAGGGGAAATACATTTTATTATATGAGCATTTTTCACTGCACGAGTATTGGCCACCAGAGGACAAGGGGAAAACCTTGGATAAATGGAAAACTATTTTTGAAGTTTTGGGGTGCTTAACTAAAAGAAGGGTCATTATTGCCTATTCCCTGGTTTGCTTATAATTACCTTCCCTTCTCTCCCTGGTATCCCCAGACTTTGCCCCCAACAGGTCAGCTTTACAGCCTCAAAATTTTATTACTCCAACAACTTCAATCTGGAGCTGTTACCTGCAGTACTTTTTTCTGCCACTAGATGCCCTCAGTCTTTCAGCTCATTTCCTCCAAGCCCAAAAAAAGTAACCCAATACACACCTTCAAGCCGAAGGTGTCTTCCTGCAATACCTCTTTTCTGCCACTAGATGCCCTCGGTCTTTGAGGACACATGATTGCTGTAATACTACTGTTTTATCACCAGATGTACTCAGTTTTAAGGCTTACCGTAATATTTTCCAGAATCATTTACTCCATTTCCCCTGAGACCAAAAAATTAACCCAATAGACACTTCATACCCCTAAATGCCCCTGATATGGAGGGACTGTCCCTCTTCATACCCCTAAATGCCCCTGATATGGAGGGACTGTCCCTCTTCATACCCCCCAACTGCCCCTGATTTGTAGGTACTGTCCCTCCTCATACCCCCAACTGCCCCTGATTTAGGGGGACTGTCCCTCTTCATACCCCATCTGCCCCTGATTTGTAGGGACTGCCCCTCTTCATACACCCATCTGCCCGATTTGTAGGGACTGCCCCTCTTCATACCCCCAACTACCCCCTGATTTGTAGGGACTGCTCTCCTTCAAGCCCCCATCTGCCCCTGATTTGGAGGGACTGTCCCTCTTCATACCCCTAACTGCCCCTGATTTGGAGGGACTGTCCCTCCTCATACCCCCAACTGCCCCTGATTTGTAGGGACTGCCCCTCCTCATACCCCCATCTGCCCCTGATTTGTAGGGACTGCCCCTCTTCATACCCCCATCTGCCCCTGATTTGGAGGGACTGTCCCTCTTTATACCCCTAACTGCCCCTGATTTGGAGGGACTGTCCCTCTTTATACCCCTAACTGCCCCTGGTTTGTAGGGACTGCCCCTCTTCATATCCCCATCTGCCCCTGGTTTGTAGGGACTGTCCCTCTTCATACCTCCCATCTGCCCCTGGTTTGGAGGGATTGCCCCTCTTCATACCCCCATCTGCCCCTGATTTGCAGGGATTGCCCCTCTTCATGTCCCTTGTGCTGACCCCAGCTCTGTACAGGTTTCCTCTAATCCTTACCTGGAATACCTTATACTTGATATTTATCAATACTTTAATATATAAATATGAATCCAACCAATCAGCAGTCAGAGATCCCTGACCTGGAATCCCCCATATTGGGGTCACTCACTCCTATACAAGTTATAGCAGCGACGGAGAGTTCAGATGAACATGTGATCCCAGGCACATCCGCATGGAGGATGCATGGAACAGACTGCTGTTTGTGCCAATAACAATTCTTACAATTGACTCATCTACAGAACTTAATTAGAGTGATTCATGGCTAGCATTCACATCTTATCTCGCACTCAAGCCGCTTCAACATTCACCTGACATGTTTTTATGAGCTGTATGAGAGGAGTGCCAACTAATGGGCTCTTTAAAGGGTCAGCGCAGCCAAAGCTGATAGGTTGATAAATGTTGTGCAGGTGACCCCCTCCATGTGTCTCTCCGGGGTTCTACTGGTGAAAAGTCTGTGATGTCCCCAAATAAATAAATATTCCTCTATTGTCCAAGGGTTCTTCCTCCTCTCACACAGAGGGGGTGCACGTGTAGTGGGTGCACCAAAGTCACCCCCAGGGGGCGCTTCCTGGCAGCCTGGGGTAAATATATAAAACGGTGTCAATTCAACCGCAAAGACTGAGGACACCTAGTGCCTGAAAAGAGGTACTGCAAGAAGCAGCATACACACTGCGATAGGATATTCTTTGCACAACATTCACTAAGCGGAATGAATTATGCTTTGTAAGGGAATGAAATTTGGGTATGTATAGATATATATGGAGGTGCACCCAGAGGTTTCAATGTCACGGACTGTCCAATCACAGTGCTCCTGGCCAGGCCTTTTATTATCCCAGTATTGGTAGATCTGGGGGAAATCCCCTATTTAGTGTACAGCGCCCCCACATGTTGGTGCTACATAAGTACTATTTCTTAATAATTGTATAATATTGGGTCTATTTCCGGCACACATGATCCCATCCTTCTCTTCCATAATTCAGGACAATATTCCCTGTGTGAAGTTTCCGGGAATCGGCAGGAAGGTGTAGGTGTCCGAGCGATGAAAGGCCACGTCACGCCAATGATCTCACGCTGGGCTTAAACACCGAGCTGTACAGTGCGATCAATGCCACAGTAAGTAGGCCTGGCTGTAATCTTACATAAGAGTTAATGCATCTCAGGTAGGTGAATCATGGGCCCTAGCAATGTTAATAAGCGGCCCTTAACCCCCCTCCCCCATACATAGAGACTGGATTTGGATGATTCATGGACCCGATGCTTTACTCTGTATATATTTATCACATCACAGGTTATGTTTTATTAATGACGGTGTATGAACTCCAGGCGAACGGATAAATCTACATTTGGGGGGAGGTTCTATGTCACCTGCCGAAAGATCCCGGCATCCAATCCTGAGATTTCACCATCATAGTTCTACCCGTCCGGTGACCTGACTCGTCTCTGCTGCAGATAAGCCAGTGCAGCCTGGTCACCTCCCCACCCCCTGCCTTTTTATTTTACATTTTTTTATATATAACTTTATTGCTATCACAATGAGGCTGACAATCCACAATGTAATTGCACACATGGAGTGACAAGTACTCTTTATGGGGTTATCAGGGGGTCTAATAAACCCTTTATCCCCCTCAACATTGATTTTCACTGCTACATGTAGTAGCTCAGAGCTGCCGCTTCAAGGTTTATTCATCACTGACACCAAGTCACTAACTGACACTAACTCACCATTCTGACACTAAGAGGGAATGGGGGAAGTATTTGTTGGGTTCCTCGGGGGGGAAAGGGAGTGTCTGAGGACCTCAGGGTAGGTGTTCAGTGAGGGAATACACATTCCAAGCATGGTAAAAACTAATCAGGCTGCTCTACAGCTTTATCGCCACTTCACATACCTCTTCCCTGCAGTCATCAAGCTGGTCCGGTGATACTCCGCAGCTTCCTCTCCTCCCTCCGACCAATGAATGGGGCCATTCCTTGCTCACACTTAGATCTGTGAGCCTAACCTGCAATGGTGACCCCTAGTGGAATGTATGATGACTACCTGCACTCACAGGTAATGGCACCTGATTGATATTATGTCGGAAGAGGTCCATGGGGGAGGCTGGGAAATGAGGTGAGAAGAGGTATGGAGGAAATTTTCCAATTTTATATCCGGGAAAAAAAAGTTAATGCCCCCTGACTTTCAGCCCCAACTGTCAGCTCTGACTCTTAACTCTGACTCTCAGCTCCAACTCTAAACCCCGACTCCCAGATTTGACTATAAGCCCACACTCTAGGCCCCGACTCCCAACTTTCAGCTCCTAAACTCTAAGCTTTAATTTTCAGCCCCGACTCCCAGCTCCAACTCATTCCCGACTCCAAGCTCGAACTCTCAGCTCCGACTCCATGCACAGACACCTAGCCCCAACTCCCAGCCCCGATACTCAGCTCTGACTCTCAGCTACGACTCTTAGCCCTCACTTTTAGCCCAAGTCGCAGCTCGGACTCCCAGGTTTGACTCTCAGCCCGACTCCAAGCTCTGACTTTCAGCACCGACTCTCAGCCCCAAGTCTCACCTCGACATTTATCTCCCAGCTCCGACTCTAATCCCAGACTCTAGGCCCCGACTCTCAGCCCGAGAGAAAGCAGCTAAGCTTTAATTTTCAGCCCCGATTCTCAGCTCCAACTCATGCTTGACTCCGAGCTCGAACTCTCAGCTCCGACTCTATGCACAGACACCGAGCCCCAACTCTCAGCCCCGATACTCAGCACAACAACAAGCTCTAAATCTCACCCCAACTCTGAGCCCCTACTCCCAGCTCTGACTATAAGCCCACACTCTAGGCCCCGACTCCCAGTTCCGACTTTCAGCTCCCAAGCTTTAAGCTTTAATTTTCAGTCCCGACTCTCAGCTCCAACTCATTCCTGACTCCAAGATCGAACTGTCAGCTCCGACTCTATGCACAGACACCTAGCCCCAACTCCCAGCCCCGATACTCAGCTCTGACTCTCAGCTATAACTGTTAGCCTCGACTCTAAGGCCTCACTTTTAGCCCCAACTCTCAGCTCGGACTCCCAGGTTTGACTCTCAGTCCGACTCCAAGCTTCGACTTTCAGCACCGACTCTCAGGGCCAACTCTTAGCTCTGACTTCCAACTTTGGCTCTAATCCCAGACTCTATGCCCCGACTCTCAGCCCGGGACAAAGCCTCAAAGCTTTAATTTTCAGCCCCGACTGTCAGCTCTTACTGTCAGCCCCGACTGTACACAGACACCGAGCCCCAACTCTCAGCCCCGATACTCAGCCCAACTACAAGCTCTAAATCTCACCCCAACTCTAACCTCCGACTCCAAGCTCCAACTTTCAGCCCCGACTCTCAGCTCCAACTCATTCCTGACTCCAAGATCGAACTGTCAGCTCCGACTCTATGCACAGACACCTAGCCCCAACTCTTAGCCCCAACTCGCAGCTCCGACCCTCAGCTCTGACTCCCAGCTTTGACTCTATGCCCAGACTCTAGGCCCCAACTCTCAGCCCGAGAGAAAGCCTCTAAGCTTTAATTTTCAGCCCCGATTCTCAGCTCCAACTCCATGCACAGACACCGAGCCCCAACTCTCAGCCTCGATACTCAGCCCAACTACAACCTCTAATTCTCACCCCAACTCTTAGCCCCGACTTTCAGACCGACTCCAAGCTTCAACTCTCAGCCCCAACTCTTTGCACAGACTGTGACTCCGACTCCCTACTCCAACTCTTAGTCTGACTCCCAGCTTTGACTCTCAGCCCCGAATCTCAGCTCCCAATCCCAGCTCCTACTCTTAGCCCCGACTCTCTGCGTCTCTTAGCCCCAAGTTGGGGCCAGCAGTCGGTGCTTAGAGTCGGGGCTGTTGGAGATGAGAATTGGGGCTGGGTGGGATTTGGGGCTGAAAGTATAGGCTGAGAGTCGGGGCTCAGCCCCGATTCTCATCCTGACTCCCAGCTCCGACTCTCAGCTCCGACTTATAAACTCTGACTTTCTCCCCCCCAGTCCTGACTCTTAGCTCGGATTCTCATCCTGACTTCCTGTTCCGGCTCTCAGCCCCAACTTCCAGCCCAGACTTTCAGCTCCATCTCAGTTATAAGGGACAAATGTTATTTTTCTCTGCACAATATGTCTTTTTGTCTCCTTTATGTCCTCCCTGAGCCCGGCTCTGCCCGGTCCCCTGTGATGTATAATGGAGTAGTATGAAGGAGGTGGGCAGGCCCTGGGTGATGAGGGGGTCACGCTGGGGGTCACACTGCAATATAATTAGCAGCCTGTAGTGTGTCTGCTGGCATTGCCGCACTCACTCCTGTCACTGCAAATGCTTTTTAAGATCTCCTTGCACCACGGCTGCCATGGCAACCATTGTACTGCCATGTTTACAAGGTTTAACCCCCTCCATGCTGGCAGCCATCTGTTCCTAGCACAGATGCAGCCTGGCACGGCTTGGTATTTGTGCGGCCTGCACACAGTTGGCACCCACAGAGCTGTGAAAGCCAAATCAGCGCGCCGGAGTAGTCTGGAGGCAAGAATTGAGAAAAGCCATTGCTAACATAAACGGCAGGCGAGATGGCAGGATACCCCTACGCTGCCATATTGCATATAAAGTGGGAACTACCATTGCAAGCCTCATTTCAGCTTTCAGCTGATTACACTGGCTGGGTTATTAATGGATCACTACCCTTAATCAGGCTTATGTCACCAGGCTTTCAGGTAGGTCTGCAGCCTCCTATCACATGACCCCATGCAACAACCATTGGCCAGGGGTGAAAGGGGTCAGCTGATCCCAGGATAACCAATCACAGATCTCTATATTTTAGGATGGGGGGGTGATGCTTTTCATATTCCCCACATATACCGCTATGGATACTTTTATTGGGTGATGAGTTCACTGAATTCCCCCTGAATTCTGCACCGGATGAATGACACTGCGACCGCTGAGAACACGTCACTTCTTCCAGCCAATCACAGCGCTCCCTCTGAGCCAACATATACCTGAGCTGTGTACAAGGAGTCCGTATCGCCCGGTTGTAGCATTGTACACCACTGCTACATACCCCCCTCCTATTGTGTGTGAAATTACCCCACCTACTAGAGTGTAAGCTCTTCGGGGCAGGGTCCTCTCCTCCTCCTGTGTCTGTATCTGTCTGTCATTTGCACCCAATATTTATTGTACTGCGCTGCGTAATATGTGGGCGCTATATAAATCCTGCTTATTAATAATAATAATACATCTCCCCAACGTGGGGGGTTTTTATATATTTTGGATGAACATAAAAGGAAAGGAAAAAGGAATAAAAAGGAAATGCAGAGATATAAAAGTTAATGATTCCTGAAGATTGAATGGCGTTTGTTCTTCGCAAAGCACAACAACTTATTTTTAGCATTCGCTAATTACAGCACGTGGCAGCCATTTGTCACTTACAGGACCGGGGAGCTGCTGATGGAGTCATTGTGGCCCCCATACAGTCTGATACGGAGCCATTTATTACCATGATGAAGGATAAAATACAGCAATGAAAATCACTGCAAACCCCAAATCCTATACATTATCATTGCTGTGCTTCTCTATGCAATGCA
>NC_092860.1:156370862-156390778 GCF_032062135.1 Pyxicephalus adspersus
CCTACATACCTACTACAGTACAACCTACCTACCTACCAACTACAGTACAACCTACCTACCTACCTACTACCCCACTAAACCCAGTCCTCAATACCCTTCACATATCTCACCATCTATTAACCTACCTACTTACCTACAAAGTCAGCACAATTATAACCTACCTACCTACCTACCTTACTAAACTATCACCTACATATTTTCTACAACTTCACTACATTATAACCTACTTACCTACAACCTCATCACATTATAACCTACCTTGCTCTTTTAAATTATCTAATTTTTTAACCCTCCTCGTTATAACCTCTCCATTTTACCTACCTCTCCATTACCCCATCCATTATTACCCACCTACCTCTCCATTACCCCATCCATTATACCTACCTCTCCATTACCCCATCCATTATACCTACCTCTCCATTACCCCATCCATTATTACCCACCTACCTCTGCGTTATCCCATCCATTATTACCCACCTACCTCTCCATTACCCCATCCAATATACCTAACTCCCTTTAATCCCCCATCCAATAAAACCCACCTACCTCCCCATTACCTCATCCATTATACCTACCTCTCCATTACCTCACCTACCTTCTTTCATACAACCCCTTCACATTATAACCCACCTTGTTCTTTTAAGCAATCCAAATCTCTTTTACCTCATCACAGTATAACCTACCTACCTCTGTAATACCCCATATATTATAACCTACCTACCTCTCTATCATCTCACCTAATTACTTGCCAACAACCTCACAACTTTATAACTTACCTTGTTTTATTACCTGATCTGCCTCTCTAATACCTCACCTACCTACTTACCTATACCCTCACATATGATAACCTACCTACCCCTCTCTGACCTCACAGGAAGTGCTCATCACACCGCAGCCCCACCATGCATGAGAATTATATTCTATAGATGAATAATGATATGCAATGTACGATTATTTTTTAGGGGGGTATTTGGGGCTCTTTAGTGGTGGCTGAGTTTCTGGGGCGCCTACACCCCACCACTCACGCCATAACCCCAACCAATCACATCTCTGGCTTTCATCCCTGAAATAAATAACGGTGAGCTCCAAGCTTGGATAGATGGTGGTCCAGCCGCACTGCCAGCATTATGAGATTCACCGGTGTGAACGTTATTTAAAGGGGTCCAAGATAATGATATGTACACACACAATTCTTGGGGGCAATTTTCAGCCTGTCTGCCCTTAAAAACCACCAAAAAAAATGTTACCTCCCCTATTGCCTTTATTGGGCAGAATGGGGAATATTTGCCATCATCTTCCAATATGTGCCAACCAGAGGAGACATTTCCTGCCACTTCCTGTTGTGTCTGAAAACCGGAAGTAGATGAAAATCTCTCTATGTGGACACATATGGATGAATATTAAAAAATGTGAGGGCTTAAACCATTCCCTACTCTCTCCAATATATCATTATTAATACACAGTATCTATATAGTGCCGACATATTCCCAAGCGCTGTACAAAGTCCATAGTCATGTGACTAGCTGTCCCTCAGAGCTCACACTCTAATGTCCCTACCAAAGTCATATGTCATTATCACAGTCTAAGGATAATTTTGGGGGGAAGCCAATTACCCTAACTGCATGTTTTTGGATGTGGGAGGAAACCTGCACTAACACTGGGGGAACCTACAAACTCCATGCAGATAATGTCCTGGCCAGGATTGCGACCTGGGACCCAGCGCTGCAAAGACCTAACCACTGCGCCACCATGATGCATTTATATTGCAAATATATAATTGTTAATCAATCTGACATCAATCAGCTCACTGACATCTAATTGCAGGAATTACATATACAACATATAGCATTTTACCTACCAGTTCTGAGATTTATACTGCTCTGCCACACAACCTGACCTTTCTTTACAGTCTGGTCACATGGCCACATCAACAGCCTATGATTGGACAGTGAGGGAGCAGCAGCAAACTAATAAGCTCATCCCTCTGTTCATGTCACTCCTTCTCCTCCTATCAGCATTCATCTTCATGAAGACGGGACAAATACATTTGAATAAATATATAACTGCATTATAATATGTGCACAGATTTACACCCAATCAATGATCTGTCATATACTTGTTAATGTCATTTCATCAGCTTTCATTCAACGAACACCTGCTGATCCTGCCACACAAACACTTCCTGATGTAAGGTGACAACGCTATGTCACTGACTACCAATTGATCTCCTACGTTGTCACCCAGTAATGTCTATGGAAATATTCCGGGTTGTCACTGGAAATCCTGCCATGCAGCCTATGCCGGAGCGAGCACATGCAGGCACTGCAAGCGACCTTAAAGGGCCGCAGGCGATCAGCAGCAATGAAATGCAATCAAAGTATAAAAACCATGCAAAATACCAAGTTGGGGGGCAGTCGGTGTACCCATAGTTTGTGTCACCTAATGCCTGTTCTACAAGAACCCGTCTTATGGCCATGCGTGACCCCGTTTTCTTCCAGTCACATGACCCAAGCCATGGGTTAGCTCTAGAAGGAGCCTGTTATTGCAGCTTAGGTATGATTATAGATTACGCAGGTGACAGGTATGGATGTGACATTTATATAAGGGGTAGAAGATGCCCCCCGGGTCCAGGCAGGGTCAATGCTCGGAATTCTCGGTATCCCATTGCCTCGTTCCAGCACACCTCACCATCCTTAGATGTGCCAGGACCCCCCCTCCCCGTCCTTCCTAATCCCCTGATCCCATAATTGGCATTATTAGCTGCCATGTCACCCACCTCATGCATGGCGCTGCACAATCCTCTTCTCCTGATCAACGATGCAAAAAATTGGCGACTCCTTCAGCTGCGGCGACGTGTCAGTGGCCCCCCGGAGACTCAACGCTGACCCCCACCCCTGCAAAAAAGGATGGTACATAGGTGTCATTTAAATGAGCATTATTGCATCCCCAAGGGTAACGTCTGCACATGCTTCACCAATGGCCCGGTCCCCGGTGGGCGCTGGGATTGGCACCCCGGTGGGCGATGGAATGCTAATTACCCCCCCTTTTCCTTCCTTGCCAATGCCATTCATGCCAAGGCGGTGCAGCTTGTGCCCTGTGCCAGGCGCCTTCATTGGGAATGATGCACAGAGGGATGATGAGTCTGCATTGCCTCCATGTCTGCAGACCTTTTCTTTTTTTCTACAGGGTCTTCCCTCCTCCTTCCTCTCCCCCCATCAGCTTGGCATTACCCTGCTGTGCTAGGATGCAGGCCCAGCTTACCTTGTGTGTGGCACCCCAGAAATGCAGGGTCCCCCTCTTATTATAGATGGCTGCAATGTCTGCATGGGACCTTCAGCAATGCCCAGATGTGCACCGGACCAGGGACCGTCACCCAATACACCCTCCAGCACACACATCACACCTAACATTCCTCCATTTATTCACCCTATCCGACGTCATACATTCACCCCAACATGAAAATAATCTCACCACAACCCAAGCTGCTGGATACACCCCACCGCCGGGTGTAGGGCGGAGTTTACGTTTCCCCCCGGCGCGGTGTATTTGCACACACTCCCTAAATTCTCTGGCTGCGCTGACCGTGTCTTGCAGGATGCGATAATGCACCGAGCCCATAGCGATCGGTATGAGCATCACCTGCAGGGGTCATACAGTGACAATGACTCCTCCTGCCTGATAATAATTAATATTCGTATCCTGCATATAGACAATTGCAGCTCAGGGATAATAATACTCAATAGGATCATCAATCAGATTCCAATCCCAGTATATGTAATGTCTATTCTGTACACAGCGCTCCAAAATGGGCCCAAGAGCTGACAATCTATTGGGTAATTTATAGCATGTCAATTGACAACGCTACCATTAAATGTCATAATCTTCCCCAGCATATGAGGGTCAGAGACGGTAAAGGAGGAAATGGGCCCCGCATCCCTATTATTTTTATTATTATTGTTAATAATAATATTATTAAGCAGTATTTATTTAGCGCCAACATATTATGCAGCGCTGTACATTAAATAGGGATTGCAAATGACAGACTAAGACAGACAGTGATACAGGAGGAGAGGACCCTGGCCCGAAGAGCTTACAATCTATGATAAGGATCCCATTTTCAATGTACTGGTACTGCCATATATTTCAGGGTCCAGGGCCCCAACATTCTCCAAGGCTCCCCTGCGGAAGGGGGTGAAGGGCCTATTGCTATGCATATGGGCCCATATTGTACCCGTTATCCCTACCGCCATGGCCCTAATAAACCCGAACTGGCTACTGATCTATGCTCCCGTTATAACGCAACGGGCAGGTGCACCATCCTACAGAGAATTGAAGATGTAGCTGGGCCCCTGTAACATCTACTGGGCCCTAGGATCCTGCATGGGTCCCTTTAGATGCTCTGATGGGGGTGCGTGACTACAAAATGGAGAGGCAGCTCGTGTAAGGAAAAGCAGATCACAAGAAAAATCTCATAAACTTTATTCAATTAAAAATAATTTTTATTAATCTAAAGGATTCTCCTTATTTTAAAATAATCCTGCCATGAAAAGTGTTCCATCAGGCACTTCCTGCTATGGGGTCACCACTGTCCCTCAAATAGCCATCAAAGGTCCCAGCTCTCAGGTTCAAAGACTGCAATAAACATTGCAGTAATAAAAGCAACTAACCCCCACTTATGTGTCCATGTCGGGGAAAGTATTCCATTTTGGAGAAATGTATTCTTGTTGGAGAATTGTGTACTTGCTGGGAAATGTGTTCATGTCAGGTAAATGTGACAATGTTGGGAAAATGAGTACACATGCAGCATGGGGGCTCAGAGGTTAGCACTCTGGCCTTTGCAGTGCTATTTATTATTATTAATACACAGTATTTATATAGTGCTATCATATTACGCAGCGCTGTACAAAGTCCATAGTCATGTCACTAGCTGTCCCTCAAAGGAGCTCACAATCTAACGTCCCTACCATAGTCATATGTCATTATTATAGTCTATTTAGGGGAGAAGCCCATTACCCTTAGCGCATGTTTTTGGGATGTGGGAGGAAAGCCACGCAGACACGGGGAGAATTTGCAAACTCCATGCAGATAATGTCCTGGGAAATGTGTCTGTGTTGGAGAAATGTATCCATGTCGGGGAAACTTGTCCATGTTTTGTAAATGTGTCCATGATGGGGAAATATGTCTATGTTGCCAAAACTTGTCCTTGTTGGGCAAATGTGCCCATGTCAGAGAAATGTGTCCATGTTGGGCAAATGTGCAAATTTCGAGGAGATCTGTTCATAACATATAAATGTGTCCATTTAGGGTAAATGTATCCATGTTGAAAAAAAATGTATCCATGTCAGGGAAATGTGTCCTTATAGGGGAAATGTGACCATGTTGGAGAAATGTGTCTTCATGTTTTGAAAATGTGTCCATATTATATAAATGTGTCTATTTTGGGGTAATGTATTCATGTTGGAGAAAAGTTTCCATGTTGGGGTAATGTGTCCGTGTTGGAGAAATGTACCCATGTTTGGGAAATGTGTCCGTATAGGGTAAATGTGACCATGACTGGGTAATGTGCAAATTTTGGGTAAATGTGTCCGTATTATGGAAATGTGTCTATTTTTGGTAAATGTGTATATGTGGGATAAATGTGCAAATATAGGGGAAATGTGACCATGTTGGGGAAATGGCTCGATGTTAAAGAAATGTGTCCGTGCTGGGGTAATGTGTCCGTGTTGGAGAAATGTACCCATGTTTGGGAAATGTGTCCATGTCATGTAAATGTGCTCATGTTGGAGAACTGTTTCCTTGTTCGAGAAATGTGTCCATGTAAGAGAAATGTACTACGTAACTATATATTCTAATATCAGTATAGTAATTAAAAAAATCTGAGAATAGTCACATTAACCATCTTAGCCATGGCAAGGAAAAACCTCTATTACATATGTATAGTTTTCAGCAATAAATTATGGCAGGGCTCACTGTTAAAATATCCAAAATCTGTATTTTTGTGGCTGCAAGCATTTTAAATACTATTTTTCCTGAGCTAAGCTATTCCCTGCAAATTGTTAACATGGTCTCTTTATTATATATCAGCTATTCAGTAACCATGTGCTGTGCACCTACTAATCAAAGTGGAGATGACAAGCTGAAACTCAAACATGATCAGGTACAAAACAGCCTGTAGGTGGCAGTGTTAACCTACTGAGCATTGTATTGACATGTCATTGAGTTCACTTCTGTTACCATTGTGATCACTAGAGATTGACAGACTGGAGAGGAATTATAAAATGAAATGGCCAGAGAAGAAAATAACTGCCTACAGCAAAGTGCAACATAAACTGAATGCAGCAGAATGAATATTCTAGGTTATGTTGGTGTTTTTACACTCCATTTTGTCCTAATATTCTAGGCTAGGTTGGTGTTATTACATTCCATTTTGTTCAGCATCCCTCCTGCTATGCCAGAACTTGATTTTATTAGCGTGCATGAACTGTGCAGGTTCCAAATCTATTGGTCTACTGAGCTAGGGGACATATCAGACCTCTGCACAGAGACTGCTGCTTCTACATAGAGGACAAATAATCTTCTATGCAGCATGCTGTCAGGGAACAGGCTTTTTTTACTCTGTGGCCTCACCCAAGTATAATGGAGCTTTGTTGGAAATGATCCTGTTAATGTATATTGTGAATTGTAGACTTCTGAGGTCTATTTAAAAGTCTATGTATTGCCTTGTCTCAGCCTCTAGGGGGCGGTAAAAGACAAATGGATGAATCCGTATCAATTCTCCTCCGCAACTGGGCAGAGAGTGTCAGCCATCTGCCTGGTACAAGTGACAAACACCACGTGGTCTTTAATGAATGAGCTTGTAAAGTTGTTGTTTTTTTCATTTTGACACAATGAAAAGAAATGGCTGAATGCCCAGTAGAATGCCAACCTGCATTGTAATCTCTCAGGTAGAATGTAATTAATTGTCATTATAATTGTAAATTATGGTGATTGCTGTTCATAAATTACGATGTGACTGCTAGCTTCTATGTGGATGGTAGGACACAGGAGCACATCGCAGGATAATCACTTCAATTATTTGGATCACCCCATTGTTTATGAGTAACGGGGTCAGCTCGTCCAAAATTTTCAGCAGCCGGAAGGTCATCAAAAGCGTCAGCAGTCCCATCCGTCCCTATGACAACTGGTATTTTGTGAGTCAAAGTTTTAAAATACTTTATAAGCCTAGTATTTTTAGCAATCTTGTGACCACTGTAGTATTGTGTCACTGGAGCACGAAGGGTCACTGGAGCAAAGGGTCGTTGGAACAAAGGGTATCTGGTGCTCAAAGGGTAGAGGAATAATAAATGTTACTAGATCACGATGGTTGGCTGAAATACAGAGGGTCACTGTAGCATAAAGAGTCATCAGATCACAAAGGGTCAATGGAGCACAGAGGTTCACTAGAGCACAAAGCGTTGCTAAAGGCAAGGTCACTAGAACACAAAGGGTAAATGGAGCTCAAAGGGTCACTGGCTCTCTCAGGGTCAGTAGAGCACAGAAGGTCACTTGAGCACTCAGAGTCAATGGAGCACAAAGGAGAACAGTAAGTCGCTAGAACACACAGGGTCACCTGGAGCACAGAAAGTCACAGGCACATTAGGGTTACTGGAACACAATGAATGTACACAGGGTCCCTGAAGATCAGAAGGTCACTAGAAACCACATATCTCGATAACCTGAGCACAAAAGGTTACTGAAGTCACTGGAGCATAGAGGGTTACTAAAGCATTCAGGATCACTGGAACACAGAGGACAATGGAACACACAAAATCTCTAGAATTTAGAATGTTTCCAGAACACACATGGTTACTGGAGGACTGGAGCACCAAGGGTCATTGGAGCTTAGGGTGCCACTAGGACACAGAGCGTCACTGGAGTACCCGGAGTCACTGGATCACACAGGGTTACTAGAGCACCAAGAGTCACTGGAGTACACAGGGTCCCTGGAGCACCAATAGTCACTGGAGAACATAGCACCAAGAGTCACTGGAGCACCAAGAGTCACTGGAGCACATAGGGTTACTAGAGTACCAAGAGTAACTGGAGCACATAGGGTTACTAGAGCACCAAGAGTACCTGGAGTACACAGGGTTACTAGAGCACCAAGAGTCACTGGAGCACACAGGGTCACTGGAGCACCAAGAGTCACTGGAGAACATAGCACCAAGAGTCACTGGAGCACCAAGAGTCACTGGAGCACATAGGGTTACTAGAGCACCAAGAGTCACTGGAGCACATAGGGTTACTGGAGCACCATGAGTCACTGGAGCACATAGGGTTACGGGAGCACCATGAGTCACTGGAGCACACAGGGTCCCTGAAGCACCAAGAGTCACTGGAGAACATAGCACCAAGAGTCACTGGAGTACACAGGATCACTGGAGCACCAAGAGTCACTGGAGAACATAGGGTTACGGGAGCACCAAGAGTCACTGGAGCACATAAGGTTACTGGAGCACCATGAGTCACTGGAGCACATAGGGTTACGGGAGCACCATGAGTCACTGGAGCACATAGGGTTACGGGAGCATCATGAGTTATTAAAATACAATGTTAGAGGGGAATCCACGGTGGATTCACACAATGTCAGGTGGGGTGAATGTTCTCTTTATTGTGATCTGGAGCTTGCACGGGATGGATTGGTAACCAGTGTATCTTATACAATGGGGGAGACACATGGAGAACTCCGGAGCTGCACACATCATTTCCCAGGGTCAGAGGGAAGAGGTGTCCTTTATTCTTCTCCTTCCATTCATCGTATGTCAAACATAGGGCAGGTGACAGGTTCTCCTTACTGAGACATCTATAAGGTCACTATTGTCCCTACAAATCAGGGGCAGATGGGGGTATGAAGAGGACAGTCCCCCAAAATCAGGGGCAGTAAGGGAAATGAGGAGGGGCAATCCCTAGAAATCAGGGGCAGTTGTGGGGTATGAAGAGGGACAGTCCCTCCCAATCAGGGGCAGTTAGGGGTATGAAGAGGACAGTTCCCCCAAATCAGGGGCAGTAAGGGGATATGAGGAGGGGCAATCCCTAGAAATCAGGGGCAGTTGTGGGGTATGAAGAGGGACAGTCCCTCCACATCAGGGGCAGTTGTGGGGTATGAAAAGGGACAGTCCCCCAAATTAGATTTGCACCCTCTGGTAAAGTCTGGGGGATGTCAGTATGCTGAGCGGAGGATGGAAGATTTTCGGAGTACTCCTTTTCATCCTATTATTGCCATTTCCATCCTCCCTGTGGACTATTAACCACTCGTTGTCACCAGCTTGGCCTGGTTTTTCAGACCATGAATAAGACATCGTAGGGTGAACGGCAGGGATGCTTGTAGGTTACTGGACCTCTCTGCTAAATTAATGGGTCAGCGCACTTTTCATTAACTTTCTCCACCAGAATCCATCAGCTAGATGACTAAGCCGAGTTCTGATTAATGAGCAGATCGCCACACGGCGTACCACATCCACGATCAATGGAAAAACATGTCAGAACATCACACGTCTGCAGCTGATAGGATCCCTGCATGGAGCGACGGGTTATATAAACCTGATATATAACCTGCTTCACTCCCCCTCCCCACCGCCATGATGGCAGTCTGAAAATCTGCGAACACCGGCTTGGATTGCTGGATTCCCAGACACACCCACCACAGGTTGTTTTCTGCCCCTCACATACAGAAAAAGAAGTGACAACAACCAATCATAGCCCAGTGAGTGGAATAGTTTTATATGAGAATAAGTCTATTCCCTGCTGCCACCTAGTGGTGTGGCTTCATATTATATTAATACCACCTGTTATTACTTGTTGGGAGCTGCTCTGGGTTCTGGTCTGCAGACAATGGTTATATAGGGCCACAATGGTTATATAGGGCCCCAAAATACTGATAAACTGCCCTGTATGACCTGAATAAGGCATCTTACTAATAAAGGTTTGCTGGTCTTGCCATCAGTAAACAAAGTGACTCCATAGTGGGTAATTAAGCATTCTGATTGTACAGTTGGTGTCCATTACAGTATGTGGCCCTTGTAGCTCGCAAAAGGCTCCCCTTTGCCTCTGATACATTGGTGGCCACCTTTTACATGTTCTGTTTTGGAATTATAGCCTTACTATAACTTTGCAATGTTCACCTCCTCTACAGCCCTGTCCCCCTGCAGTACTGCTTCTCCACCTCAAGATGTCCTCAGTCTTCCAGGTTGAATGAAAGCTCCAATGCATTTGCCACACCATTAAAACTTTTAAGAACAGAACCCTATTAAAAATAATACCTATAATTATCAAAACAATTACTTTCACTTTGCTGTACTCCGATTTCCATGCTGATACATCGGGTTGATAAAGACACCATCGAGTTTGGTCACTTTGTTCATTTCTGTTTGCTAAGTCCACAAAGAACGAAGCTTGATGGTGCACTGAAGGTGAGCAACAGAATCCTTTTCTATTCTCACAGGTACAACTTTCCTTCTGAACCAGACCTAACCGTGCTTAATGGCAATTCTCTGATAATGCAGTGACTGGTGCCAAGGTCCTGAGGACTGCTCAGTGCTGGAGAAGGGGCAAAACTGTGTGCCATGGGGCTGGCTTGCAATTTAAAGAATAAATAAAAATATGGACGCGAAGGGTTAATGGGGGATTATATGGGACTCGGAGCTATATATGTCTACTTGAGAACAAGCTTTGTTCGGCACGGCGGTGCGCTCTTTCATTACGGCTTTAGCAGCGTGCCGCGGAGCTGGGCAACCTCTGGACGGAGAGCCGGCTATTATGTAAGGGCTATAAAAATATCTTTAATGCCGGTATATTACACGGATCCCACGTGGCTATTCAGAATGTATAGACGCCAGACGGCGATTGGCTTAACTCCTGCGTGGTCGGGGTTTAAGTGTCCTGTAGCACTCAGCTCGGAACGTTTAAGCTAGGCTTCACAAAACTGCCATAGAACACAAACTCCTGGATGGGAAAAATTCTACAAGAACAATGTTTATTCTGATTTGGGGTGCTTTCAGTATTTCTATGGGATTGGTGCAGTAATCCCTGCCTGTGCAGGAACTTCCTGTAATACAGACCAGTCATTGCAGGTGTCTCTCTATGTGCAGGGTGACTGGTCTTGTCTCCGCCCCCTCCTTTAGTTACCTGCAGGCAGCCTGGAATGGGTGGGTCTTATAAGCCCCTCCCACAGCTTTGTTCGCTGCACAGGCTATGTACAGCACAGGGATGATGCTGCTTCTACTTTTATATGGTAATAACAGGTATTTGGTGCCTACAAAGGGGATTTATAAACTTGGTATTATTGAGGAACATATATATAATTACAAAAATAAATTTTGTGCAGCTTTAAAGAAGCTCACTACATTTTTTTTGCAGGATCAGGAAACAATATAATGTGCATATGAAGCTAAGGTCAAAAATACAGCAGCAAGAGGCAGGTTAAAAACTGACCCTTTTTTTGACCCTTTACTGAAAGAATAGTTGATGTCGAAAATGCACTTAAAATGGCATATTAAAAATACAAATGCAAGCTGGTGCTAATTAATGTAAAAGCATAATTGTGCATGTTTTGCTGCATGCTTGCAGCACCAAGGCCTGCAGCTAGGGGGTGATATAGAACAGCTGAGATTGCTGCAGCAGCTGAACTGTCAATCAATGTGACATCCTTCATTGTCATCCTGCAGCTTCCATCCATCTCTCTCCTGCTCCATGGCTCCCAGCCACTGTATTGGGTTTAATGTTTAACCCGTCTTCTGTTCACAACTATTTCCTGCTGCCAGCTAACTATTCCAAATATGATATCTGCATTTAAATTGTGGCCCCTGGGTGTCCAGGACAGCCAGCACAAATTATCAAATACAGCGGTGCTGTGATAATTAAAGTAAGTAATTAAAGGGTCATCTGCCTGAAAGTAATACCCAATTATAAATGTGTCTCTGTACAGAGGAGCTGACACTCTAATGTCCCCCACAGTCACACACTATTAATATACATTTATATAGCTCTGACATATACCATAGTGCTGTACAGAGATCACTGAGCCAGTCCGTCTTCTGCTGACCCCACGTCTACAGACCCTGAACTTCAACCAGATTCACTTTATCCCACATGGAATCACATAGCAAAGCATAGTAAACCTTAACTTACTTACATTTGTAACATTCTCATCTCCTGCAGTCTCTTTGCACTCACTTCCTGTCTATATGCATGCCATGGCTTCTCAGCAATGGACCATGTCTGGATGTTGTGGTGTGATAGAGCTACTTGGAATCTCCATCAGGAACCCAAGTGACAACTCATAAACAATAATGGTCCAACTGAATCTGCCAGACGGGACCTGAGGATCACCAATCATCGGTCATTGGACGGTTCTTTTAAAAACGATTATCTGATAGTGGGTTGGGAGGGACTCATTTTACATTTTACCATCTCTCAGGGTCATGGTTCTGTCTGAAACGGCTCATCTTTATGGCCTGGTCTATGGGGTCTCGTCATTGAGGTCTCGTCTATGGCTTTAGTCTTTGGGCTCTCCTCCATAAGGTCCCGTCTATAGGGTCTCACCTATGGGGTCTCGTCTTTGAGGTCTTGTCTATGGCTTTAGTCTTTGGGGTCTCACTTATGGGGTCTCGTCTATAAGGTTCCGTCTATAGGGTCTCACCTATGGGGTCTCGTCCATGGCTTTAGTCTTTGGGGTCTCACTTATGGGGTCGTGTCTTTGAGGTCCCATTTTTGGCTTTAGTCTTTGGGGTCTCGTCTATGAGGTCTTGTCTATAGGGTCTCACCTATGGGGTCTCATGTTTGGGGTCTCGTTTTGACGCTCTTGTCTTTATGGTTTTATGTGTAGGGTCTCGTTTTATTAGCTCCAGTTTTGGGGTGTTGTCTTTATTCTCTTCTCTTTATGCCCTTGTTTTTATGATCTCATCTCTATGGTCTCATCTATATGACCTCCCTAATATGGTCTCGAATTGATGGCTTTGTCTTTATGGTCTCATCTATATGGTTTTGTCTTAGGGGTCCCGTTTTTACAGCCTCGTCATATGGTCTTATCTTTATAATTTTATATTTAGGCTTTCCTCTTTAGGATCCAGTCTTTATTATCTCATCATTGGGGGTCTCATCTTTATAGTCCCTTTTCTCATGTTTATAGTCTCGTCTGTAGGGTCTTGCCTTATTAGTCTCACCATTATTATCTCATATTTATGTTTTTGTCTTTAGCGTCCCCTCTTTATCGTCTCTTTATGATCTCATTGTCTGGTCTTTAGGGTTCACTCTTTATTACCCCATCATTGGGGTCCCATCTATATGGTCTCGTCTTTATTTTCTCATGTTTATGGCTTCATCTGTAGGGTCTCGTCTAAATGATCCCGTCTGTAGGGTCTGATCCTTATGGCCTGCTCCCTAGGCTCTCATCTTTATGGCCTCATCTATAGGATCTCGTCTTTATGATCTTGTCTATAGGATCTCGTCTTTATGATCTTGTCTATAGGATCTCGTCTTTATGATCTTGTCTATAGGATCTCGTCTTTATAGTCTCATCTATAGGATCTCGTCTCTATGGCCTCATCTTAATAATAATAATAATAATAATAATCTCGTCTTTATCATCTCATCTTTATGCCCTTTATTTAGTATTGCCTCTTCATACATCCACTATACAACCTGACCCTATGACCAGAATAAAGTACAGAATAAGCAAATTAAAGCCAAACTAATATTTTAAACTAAACTTTCCTCAGCTCTAGCAGTTTGATCTTCCCCAACTTCTTTGTTCCTTGTTCCCAGATCTAGTTCCATGTCCAAGGTCTTCATCCATCTTAATTCATCCCAACACCAAGGCCTGGAGCGAATGTATATTAAGTTGTGTATATTCAGCAGTAAGAAGAGATCATTTATCGCAGAACAGCCATACACGGTATATGAAAGCATTCATACTAGCATTTGTTTCAATAATAATTATTGTATGATCTGTAAAATGGGAACCAATAAAAATATTGTATTGATGGAGAATCCTGAAACACAATTGTCTAAAGAAGGCCACCAGCTCTAGACAGAACCCTATGCGTGGGATGTATTATGGAATTTGGAGTATTTATTATACCATAAACTCTGCTCATCCCAAGACATTGCTACTTTCTGAGCCTCTGACCTGGAATCAGTAAGCTTGACTTTCCTATCCAAATCTTATCTAATTCATAGGTGACAGCCAGGGAACTGGTATTGGTAGAAGGAAGCCAGGCAAAGCACCCATATCCTATTGTTTTAGCACAGGTCCGACCTTAAAAGTAAAGGAAATTAAATTACAAACTTGGAACAAATAATGCAGGCTGGCCCTCTACAGCCATAAAAAAATCTTTGATTGATTTGCAGTTCAATTGACTTGTATAATATAAATATCAATCATTAAAGTCAATCAATTACACACCGCCATCAATGAAACATCAACACCTATTCTTTGTTTTCAATACAAATCAATCGCTTTCTCTTGATTTATATATTACAAATGGAGATACATATTTCTGAAAACAGAAATCCGAGAGCTTTATAAATACCCATCTGTGAATGTTTCCAACCTGATTAGGTCAAATTTACAAAAGTGATTGATGACTGATTCTAAAGTACGATCCAATGAACAGGAAACGGCCTTAGACCTTTGGAAGCGTGGGGACACTTAGGAGATTTGTTGTCCTGCTTGGCAGAGAAGGAGATTTATGACACTCGTCTGGAGAAGTCCGGGTCTCGTGTCTGCTGTCACCTCTGTGTAATTGGCCTCAATAACAAGTGAAAGTTCTATTAATAATTAGCCACCATATTGTCCACTTTAATGACCTCCCATTACATTTCATTGACACCTAAACACATTGAAGTCAATCACTGCCCATAACAAGGCCTAACCATGTAAGTAGAGGGCCCATAGCTAGCCCATATAGAGTATTTATGTCCTGGTGAGCATGTGTGCCATGATAAAAAAGTGATGGGAAACCCAAAATATTACATTTGTCCCCAGGATTAAAAGTTGAGGGGAACTTTCCAAAGCTCTGTGGTGGAACTTCTCCTTTTTTTTTGGTTGACTTCTACTCACTTCTTGTTGAGTTTCCAGCATGGGTAGTGAAGGGTCAACTACCAAATAGTAAACTACACACCCACCAAAAATAAACTGAAAGGAGTTTTAATTCCTGCCTACTCCACAGAAGACTAAAATATAGCGGAGAAATATCAATATGACGTCGAGATCTTATGTTCACCATTGACCAACAATCCTCCATTGATGGTCCTTTGATCCGTCCCACCCAGTCATAGTCCCACACATACTTCATGCAAAGCAAATGAAAATATTTTAGCAAATTGTCCTGAAACATGATTCAGAATGCGAGGAGCTGACACTCTAATGTCCCCTCACAGTCACACACTATTATTATACATTTATATAGCTCTGACATATACCATGGCGCTGTACATATATATATTGTATAAAATACTAAGGTACGGCGATTACTTTTTGACTTCTCTGATGGGGTCACTTGAACCTGCAATCTTGTGGCCCCTTTGTGCATCCAGAGGGAGGGCTGCAGGCTGTGTGATTGGAGGCCCCCTGCTGGCTCCCTCCCGGTACTGAATAGAACTCAGCCAGGGGTCCAGGGCCGGAGAAAGGTGCAAATGACCCATTGTTACTAATTGAGGGATGGGGCGGCTATTCATCATGAACACTAATACAGCTGCTGGATGTCACAGGAACATTCACTACAAAGTGGAAAAACTTGTCACAGTTGCGGGCAACTCCAAACCCTTCCAGAGGGGCCAATATGTGTTTGTGCAGGGCCGGCAGGGGGGGCCCGGAGAGGATCAAAGGTGGTGAAAAGGCTTTTAGAAGCTTGTTACAATATTGTACAAAAAGGAGAAGAATAGAGATGGGTAACCATTAACTAGGACCCCTGGGGTCTTCAAAGCCTGAGCTCCCAAACCAGTCCCTATTCTGGGATCAAATCCCCCAGCCCGTGATTAGGACAACTCCAGTCACCATCAGTAAATATTCCTAAGTTAAAACATTTCCTCCAAAGACGCCCCCATTACCCCATTACTGTGCTAAGAAGAGACTCGGTTTATTTCTGGTACTGGCTCTATGACAAGGGAGCAATGGCCATCTTCTCTTGGCCAATCATAGAGCACCTTTTATTCCCTAAGTGGCCAGTGATTGGCCAAGGAAGGGAATATAAATTATGCTGTTTTGGTGAATGAGAGCCGACGCTCTCCTATGCGCAGCAATGGGGCCAAAAGAAGGCACGAGGAAGGGTTTTTATTTAAATCTGGTTTTACATATTCAGATCTAGAGATCTGGCATAAAATAATTCCAAGGAATTTCCTCCCATAAAGACCAATCACTGCTGCTCTCCCTTCCTGTGCAGGGTGACTGGTTTTGTCTCGGCCCAGTCCTGTAGTTCTCTACAGGCAGCCTGTGGTGGGTGTGGCTATTAGGCTCCTCCCACATATCTGCTCAGACTATGTACAGTTCAGCTCCTTATACAAGGTAATATCTGGGTTTGCAAAGGACATAAAATTGATTTTTACCCATTGTGAGTTCAGATTTAGGGTCATGGGTGCTGTAGGATCGGACCAACCTTTATTTTTGGCCAGAACACATTTCAGTGAACAATAAGCCACACATATTGAACATTCATGCCGATCACATGACCTATGGTGTGAGAGCTCACATATGGGAATTAAATAAAGCCGTGCTAATATTGTCAGGAATGTAAAGGTTAACCGACACAGCCGCAAAAATCTCATTTCTTGGATTTATTTTCCGCCTGCGTTGTCATGGTGATTGGATTTCACTCGCACTTATCATGATTTAAGTTCCCGTTCCCAGAATGCAATGCGCTCTTCCTTCATTGTCACCCCAGTGCCACAAACCTGTCCTCACCTGTCATTAAAAGTCCCTGTGGGTTCTATAAAAGGATAAGGGCCAGAATCTGGGAGGTCGGCCATCCCTTGTTGGGTCATGACGTTCCCTCTGATTCTCTGTAAATCTGACAACCCGTAAAGAGGCGACCGTAAGGATTCCTGGACAGATCCTAGTGGGAGGGGCTTAGAGATGGCCATACAGGTGCAGCCAATCAAATTACTGTTACAATGTTACAGTCGCTGGGGTGAGAGAAACTGAGGAAATTCTTCCTCCAGACTGCAGCAGACTGATGTTTTCATTGTGGCCTAGACACAGTCACTGGAATGGAGTTACTGAAAGATACTTAAAGTTTTATTTTATGGGGCCAGGTCAGAGGCCGGTGTGTCATCTGTAGAGTGAACATTGATTGCTCTTCTGCTTTGTCATTGATTGTTCATTTCACACACACATACGCCTGTCCCAGCTCTGGTTGTTAGCGGTGTGTTATGAGCTCCTCGTTAAGATGCACTGTGAAGTGATGACAAACGATGGCACTTTATATAACGAGAGTCCTCCAGAAATAGACCCCCCACACTGCCGTCTCTGCACAACCCAAAGGGCAGAGACATTGTCTCTGTATATTCGTCTATACTGCCCCATGGGGCTGAAGGGTACCTGTCACCCAGAGGAACCAATCAGCTTCCAGCTTCCCTCTCCAGCTCATACAAGATACATGAAATAAGACATTTGAAAGGGAATGTAGTTTTTTAAGGGGGTCATCGACACCAAAGAAGTGGGGAACTTCTTGGGATGCAGAGTACGGGGCAACCTAAAGGAGACCTCTACATGAAGAAAATTCCTGACCAATGACAATATACAGCAATAGTATCAATTTTTAGGTCATCAATCAGATTTCTACATTGTATGAGAACTAATGAGAGGCCATAGCATAGCATTGTAGCTCAGACTCAACCCCACTGCCAACTTTTCCCATTCAACCAATCAGAAGCTGTTGGCCAACATTTTGGGCATGCAGTTTCACTGTATTGCGGTTGCATTGCGGTGAGGTTGCAGACTGTACTTCGGCATGATTGTCCATTTTTGGACCCGAGCCTTACCACCTTGCATGCCTAATTCCAGCTTAAAGTGCCCCTTTAGCATGAGCAAACTTTGTCTAGCTGTATACAATAATCGGATATCTATCAGTTCCTGAACCGGTGTCATATAGAAATCCTTCTTGTATTAGGTCAGACTGATGTAAAAAAAATCAAACAAACTTAAAAACCCCAATTATAAATAATCGTGATGACATAGATGAAATTGTAAATGAAATGTCTCATCAATTCTTAGAATTACATTTATTAAGAAATAGAAAACCTTCCTAATATTCCAAAAGTGTTTTGTGTTCATCTCATTGTTAATCTAACGTAGCAAATCAATTAAAAGAAAAATGCAAAATGCAGTCAAATGCAGAAACTGGAATTCATTACAAGGTCAGAGGAAAACATTTAGATGGATGCGTCAATGTCTGTTTGATACTTGGGGTGATGGCGCCATGTGTTAGGGGATCAAGGGTGATTAGTAAGGGCCAGGGACATGTGACATGGGTACAAGGACCCGAAGGGGTTCCCTAAGACCTGGAAGATATGTCAAGGGTTCAGGAAACACTATCAAGGAAAACCAATATTCATAGTCATGGTTGTTAAGGTTGGGAAGACATTGCTTCTGTGTACACATCAGCCATTCTCAACCATAAGGTTCCTCTAGGGGTTTCTGGAGGTTCCTTTAGCTGTAGCTGTGCCTTGGGGTCTAACCAATGACCCCAATGATCTTTTTACCTGTCTGTAAGGATTGGATTTGCACCACCATGGTAAAAAGTGACAACCTTCACGCAGACCATCGGTGTGAAGGACATTTTTCTACATATTCTATTTTGGTAGGGGTTGCAAAAATAACAATACTGCAACACAGGGTTCCCTGAACAATAACCCAATAACTATATCCCCAAGTAACAAACAAATAATCAACCTTTTTACCCACCTGGGCAAGAAGGAATAATCAGCGAATTGCTGACATCATAGTAATAAAGCAAATAAGTTTTATTAAAAAATATATTGATAACAATGAATACAAAAAGACTAAAAAATGCTCTCATATTAGCATATAATATTCAATAGATAACATGGTATCCCAGTCTTTGTTTTTTTCCAGACGCGTTTCGAGGACGAAACCGCTTCCTCGGGGGTTAGGTAGCAAGAAAACAGATAGAGCATCTAAAAACAAGTATGTTGCTTGATCACAAGTATAGAAAAGCACATCCAAGGCAATATACAAGGAGAACTTGGATAGATATTAGCACATTAGAGTGAGAGATCCACCATGGAGAGGGCTGGTTGTAAGATGCACAGGTATCACCAGGAGCACGCCCTGACAAGTATGTAAGTAGGCACAGATATAATTGCACGTTTTATATGCAAAATGTGCTTTTTCCCAATGCATGGTGAAACTCTACCAGTCATTGATGGTGCACACAAGGGGTCTGATTTATTAAAGCTCTACGTAGAGCATCATGGGAGAACCTGGGTAATCCAACAAACTTAGATTGGATCTGCTACAGCAAATGATTTTTAAGAAATCCATTCCAGCCATGGAGAGTTTTATTAAATCAGGCCCAGTGTTTTTGTGTTTTGTGCTAGCTAAGCTGGGGACAATCAAAGGATTGTGTCCTACAAATGGGGACATGGTATGCTAAAGCTTCTCTATAGCGCAAGTATTAAACTCTCCACTGCTTACTGTATATATAGCTTTGGTTTGTTTATTTAAAAGTGTTTTGAATCAAATCCCACATCGTTCATTTATTAATAATCTGGAAGGAGAATACATTTCTATTGTACAACATGGCCAATGGATTGTGCACACCTGACCATTGGACCTATGTCAGCTTATTGGCCATCCCATTCCAAAACCATGGCCATTAGGATGGAGTTGACCCCCCTATGTGGTTATAAAATCCTCCACT
>NC_092860.1:156391139-156406276 GCF_032062135.1 Pyxicephalus adspersus
AATCATTCTTTATATTTATAACTGTCTGCAATTCGTACAATTTAAAGACAAAGGCCGGAACATTTTGTGGGACACAGCCGACTTTATTTCCTTGAAAAAATAGACAATTTCTTTTTTTTCTCATTTGAACAACATTTTTCTTATCTCTTACAAAAAAATTGATAAATTTAACAAGAAGCTGACGGAGAAACTTCAGCAGTGTGTACAAAGAAAAAAAAATACAAGCGTATATAACAGTTCTTCTCTGATCTAAAAATAATGCAAAAACCATCTGTGTACAAATCTCAAGACAGTCCTCTTAGAGCAGCAAAAAAAATAATAAGAATAATCATGGAGTGTATTAGAAACAGTTTTGTACAATAGCAGCATCAATCACAGACTGGAAACCTTACTAAGTGCCTGACGACAGTTGGGGGGGATAGGTTCATAATAACTACAAAAGGTTTCCTACAATGGTGTAAGGAGTTCATATATTTATATATAAATAAGTCTTTATGACACCCAAGGTCATTTCATGCATTGAATTGTTCTATATACAGTCTAGCAAACCAGAGAACCGGGCTCTGTTCCTTTCCTCTACTCTTCATACTCATCATTGGCTTTAGACTGCAGGCTTCACGTGGAGCTGTCCAACTTGAAGGTGCTGAACCTTCTCTAGAACTTGCTTGGCAATGTAATCTTGGAAGCTGGGGAACAGCATCTGGATCAATGGTTAATTCAGGAGCTGTCCACCCATGAGGTGCTGAACGAAGCTTGGTTGGCAATAAAGTCGTAGAGACATCATAAAACCAGACAGCGCTTGTTAATGAACAGCAACGGATCATAGATGGAGTTGACTACGGGCATGAACCGGAGCTGTCCACCTCTGCGGTGCTGAAGCAAACTCCAGAACACGGTTGGCCATATAGTCGCGGTAACAGCTACTAAAACAGTGCTTAGATGATAAGTATACATTGGGTTTTACAGTTATGTATACATCACGTTGTAAAGATAACAGAATACTGAGCCATGCAGGTGACAGCCGAGCTACAAATCAGGCTAGGTCATCCAGAAGAGAACTGGGACTAGCTGAGGGACCATTTGGAGGCAACATCTCCAAGGTGAAAATTGAGCTCACAGCAAATGTGACGACTATGCCTCACATGGTGGGGTAAGACAAGCCCATGGAATAAAAGCCAAGGCCCTTGAGCTTCTCCTCAGTCCTGGCCTTCTGCTTTAGGTGGACCTTGCCATGGCGCTTCTTTTCGTCGCTCCTGGCGAACCTCCGGCCGCAGAGATCGCAAGAGAAAGGTTTCTCGCCAGTGTGGGTCCTGATGTGGGTGGTCAGGTGGTCACTACGGCTGAAGTTCCGTAAGCAGATTCGGCACTGGAAGGGCTTATGTCCGGTATGGATCCTCAAGTGCCGGTTGAGCTCATCTGAGCGGGCAAAGCTCCGAATGCAATTCTCAACTGGGCAAGCAAAGGCTTTCTCGTTGGGTTTGGGGCGAAAGCATTTGGCTGGAAATTTATTCCGGCGGTACTTCCTTCTTGGCTCTGCCAGGGGGTTGCTTGAACTGGGTGGAGGAATGGTGTCAGCTGTTGGAGAAAGGCCCAAAAAATCTGTGGAGATCACTGGAGAAGGTTGTATGGTCTCCTCTGTAGTCAACAGCCCTGGCATCTGCTGACCCAGCTGGTACTTGGCATCGAGTAAGATCTGAGATTTTAGGTCAATCTTGGTCTCAGCAAAGTCACAGGGGGAGGTCTGGAATGTCTCTGACTGGCAGGAGTAGTCCATGGTGTTGTACAAAGCTGACTCCTCCACCACACCACTCATGTTGGGCTGGCAGCAGGAGGACATCATGTTCTCCACCTTAGACTCAAGTGGGTGAAACACAGTTTGGGAATTTTCAGAGGGCAAAAATCCCTCCAGGGGGTAAGAGGTTACAGCAAAGTTCTGAGATGGCTGGGGCTCCCACTGAGCATTAAACGAATCCAAGGTAGGTGAGATAGGAGATAAGTCCATTTCCTGCTTACTTGGCATATTTTTGGACTCAAAGAAACATTGGTTGGTGCAGGAATTGCCCAAGTTAGGAGAACTGGGCACCTGATGGAGGTCCTCTGTACTACTAAATGGGGAATACAGCTGGCTAGGGTACCCTTGCTGGACAGAAATGTTGAGGTTGGGCTGGGAATAAAGGTCCATGTGGTTCTGTAGGGCCTCAGGTACAGAATAGAGCGGCTCCTGCCGGAGGACCTTGTGTGGTGCAGAGAAAGGCGACAGACCCAGAATGCCGGACATCAGATTAAAGAGGGCCTCCTGTTCATGGGAATGCTCCAGTCCCGACTCAATGAAGAAGCTTCCGGAGTAGTTTAGAGGGAGGGGTGGAGAAGGTTGGCTGCTGAGGAACAAGTAGTCAGAGTTCTCCTCCATGGATGGGCTCACAAATGCTCCTGAGGGACAAATAGAAAGAAATGAGTGAATATGATGCTGTGCATCTTCCCCCTCCATACAGACTTGTGACATTTACCAGCTCCAGCATTGTTTAGTCATCACAGTGAATAACCTAATCCAGAATAAAAATGCATCTCCTGCACCCCCCCAACGTCCCAAAATTTCAAACCAGGAAAAGAAGCATTCAAGGAGAAGTCAGCAAAGACAAACCTTCCGGTACAATTAACCCTTTGCAGCCAGTCCTTGTCTCTATTAATGACCCCTAAACTGGGTTACCCAAACAGAAATTGTCCTTGTTGTGTCCCCATATTACAGAAAAGAGCCCATGCTGCCTAAACCCCTCCTTAACCCCCTACTGGTGCATGAAACATGAGACTGTCTGAGATGCAAATTCACTTTAGATAGCATTGTATTCCCTTCTGCTGGTCAGTCCATCCACAAATGATATCTCCATAGTAAATGCTGCAGTTACACCCCCTGACAATCTCTTGGGGAACCCATTGATGAGGGGTCTGCACATTGTGAGGGTCTGAACACCTCTTGTGTTTGTTATCAGGACTTCCTACCACCCCAGCATCGAGTTCCTTGCTCTGTAACCCTGAATGTGCCATTATGAAGGTCCGCCATCATCTCAGTTTTGGGTTCCTGGGTCTGCACACCCATTATGCCCATTATGAAGGGCAATCACCATCCTTGTGCTGAATTCCTGGATCTCTATACCTCCTGTGCCCATTAGGAAGGCATGCCACCCTCCCAGGTTTATAAACCTTCTATGTGGGATTCCCAGCATTCCTGCTGGATTTTGTTTTCCATTAATGCAGAAATCAGCAGGAGGAGCTAGAAGACCATTCTGTGGGTGGTGGCACCCAAAACTGCCAGGTGCAGGAACACCAGAAACAGGAAATCTCACTGCTGGAGTCCCTAAGACATTAGAAATCAGTAACTGTCTCAATCCATCTACAATTAAAACACATCTTACGGGTGGACTGACCCTTTAAATGACCTGTTCACGCCAGCCCGGTTTGAAATTGCGGTCGGTGAGCAAAATATTGCGACATTGCACAGAAAATCAAGGTTTTCACCAAATCTACAAAAAACTGACGCTGTAAGTGTTAATTCTCCGCACGCATATAGCGGATTATTTTTAGCTCCCCATTCTCTATGCACAGATAAAAAAATACAACATGCCAACCATGAGCTTACCTTCAGCACCATGAGCCCCTGGGTCCCCTCCAGCCTGAGAGGCTGCTCCTGGCTGCTCTCCTGGTGACCCCAAGGCTGGGTCCCCTTCCTCCTTCAGGTCACAGTCCTGCTGGAATTTGGGATAAAGAGAGTCCTGGCAGGAGGGCTCCATGATTCTCATGGATGAAGGTTTGCTATACAAGTGCTAATGGCTGAGCAGCCCTCCTCCTGTGTAGCTGGCTCTGTGTGTAACCATGCTCAGGACCAGCAGCCCCCTTATATATGCAGCAAGCTCTGCCTCTGATCTTCCGCTGATGGGGAGCTCTCCATTTCAGGAGTCTCCACTCATGCCGCCGTGACGTAAATGCCCATATATGGAGACAGGATGTAGCTGGGGGACTCCCAAAAAGGAGATTTCTTGTTGTGACGCCTCTAGCTGGGCTGCCTCCTGATTCTCTCCTCTGCTTTTATTAAAACCTGTGCAGGGAAGTTGTGAATTCGTCAGGACAGCCTGCAGCCATGGATGCTTTGCTGATAGGAAAATGCAAATTGTAATACGGAGAGGAAAACATCACACTGATAATAATAACAATAAAACCAATCACAGCAATAATAAGGAATATCATAATAATCATAACATCAATCAAGAAACAACTAACAATATCAACAATAATAAAGACAAAAATACATATATTAGTAAATAATAATGGCAATAACAATAAAAAAATACATAAAATATAAAAATAATCCCCCTATCATACCTCATATCACACCCCATCATACTTCATGTCACACCCCTATCATACCTCATATCACCCCACCCCCCATCATACCTCATATCATACCCCTCGTCATACCTCCTGCCTCTTGCTGAACTTCACAAATAGTATGATTGGCTGAACTTATTTCTACCATTTACTATTATTATTTACCATTTTTAACTTTCCACTTTTTAAGTTATAAAGAAAATGATTAGTGCAATAAAACACTTCTAGTAACTGAACAACTGATCGTTATCTAAACAAGCACTATAATGTATATATTTATATAGCGCCAACATATTACACAGCGCTGTACATTATGGGTTACAAATGACAGAGATACAGGGGATGATGAGTGCAGATTTCTGTAGCTGACACATTTCCAGGCACTCCCTTGTGGGAGCCCAATCCTAAGACCTGTACAGGGTGACATGGCTTTCTAGGTCTATGCGGAGTCCTCCTTATTTATTCAGCATTAGCATGCGGCTCAGATCTGTCATCCTTATCCTTTCCCCTTTTATTTGTACACCAATACCACCGACATGGGCAGCACCGGAGGAGCCGGGAGTGGTGGGAGGGGGGCACAAACTGGGTGAAAGGCAACCAGAATCTCCAACATTATTCAATCAAATATTGGCACACATATATGGGTCATACTAGGGACCTGGGGCCCAGTGGGTGGGAGTGAGGTGGAGGGCCCACCAGAACCATGGCCCAGAGGGCCACCAAATGGTCCAAAAACCAGATTTTGGGGGCATATGACTGGTACCCACTAGAGGACCCTAAAATATCTTGGGGGCATATAACTGGCACCCACCAGGGAGACCAGAAAGAATAATTTTGAGGGTATACAGCTGGGGCCCACTATATATATAAATATATGTTATTTATATATTTTTAATTCTTTACAACGGCTTCCAAGCCTGCAGCAGGGAAAGTCAGATTAAAGCACCCAGGCTTCCCAATCTTGATTGGCTGGGCCAGAATGACTAAATTAAAAATATAATGATGCCAGTGACCGCTATAATATATAATAATATATATTAATTAGCTAATGACAGCTCATATCTAAAATGATATAGATGTAAGATCCTGTACTGCAGAGACAAGACTTGTATTCCCCAATTATTGGAGGGTAACAAACATTGCATATAAGTATTCTGCCCAAGTGTAGCCTAGAAAATCAATCAACTCAATCAATATCGCCACCTCCTGGTTATAAGTGGTAATGCAGTTTTAAAAACACCTGTAAACCTTGAATATTCCATGAGCTGAATATTGCTAAAATGTTTCATGCTCATTCTAAAAAGATTTTTGAAGAGCGTCTACTGTCTAAGGATGTGATATGAAGAAGTGGAAGAGTTGCCATTTCTTAAGTTTTATAATAAACTAATGATCATTACAAAATTAAACTTGACAGTACATTGTAAATGGATATGACACTTTTAGGGAAGGACTGGGAATCTTTGGCCTGAGGGGGGTCAAACCCAGACAACTAGCACTTTCATAGTCAAATGGGACAAAAAGAAACGTATACTGCTGCAAGGAGAACCATGATGCCATGCTGATTGGTAGGCATGGTAAGGGTGAATGATTGATTGCTGATACATTCATATCCGCCATCATTATGGCGTATGAGTGGAATATGAGTTGGTTCCCACAGACTAACCTTTGTTAAGTGCTTTGATTGTGGGTCCGAATGGGGGTGCAGATAACGAAATGATGCCCCTTGGGTATCACTGACTACAGATCCCACTGACATCCAGGTCTGAATGGTAAAGAATCTCCACTCAGGGCCAAAAGCCCATCAAATCTTGGCATGGAACAGGTCCTCTTTACCCACATTCCACCAATAAACACCCCACCAACACTCACTGTGGTGCAGCAATCCCCCTTTGCCCTTCGGGGCTCAGCAGGTGTTAAACGGGTCATTGGAAATAACAGCAATGACCCATAAGAACAAAGGATGATCATATATCCTAGATTGTAAGCTCTTCGGGGCAGGGTCCTCTCCTCCTCCTGTGTCACTGTCTGTCTATTTAATGTACAGTGCTGGGTAATATATATAAATCCTATTTAATAATGATAATATACCTGACCTCTCATCACCTGTTAGCTGAAGAAGGTCACCAGTGCATGCCTCCATATTTCAGCACAGGTGAGGCACCCACCTGTTACAACTTATCTGCTTATATTATAACAAATATCTTATATATTGCAGCTTAGCAGTCCTTAGACATGGCGATAGTCATATAGCAATATGAATTCTGCATTAGGGTGACAACACTCCTTCATTGTATTTTACTTTAAGTTACAGAAGATAGTTGGGGACTTCTTGTGCCCCATCCTCCTGTAGCACCCAAGGTGGTCACCTCTTGGTTTTCCATTCTTAGGAATTAGTTCTGATTAGAGTTCCGGTTCCTGGTTCTCCTGGTGGTTCGATTGGGAATGTCCGACCACCAGTGGGAAGAACCAAGAGATGGGGCGTTCATGGGGGAGAAGCATACGCAGAGTAGTAGTCATGCACCCTGTTGGGGTAGTGTGGTGGGAAGTTGGAGAGACCCATCTGGGAAGTTATCTGGAATATGTATCTGATTTTACACCACTAGGCATAGGTTCCCCTTAAATTGGCATCCTTACCCTGCTTTCCAAGCTGGCATGTAGGGCAAACCTTCATACTGGTCATAAAGATTCTGCACCACCATCACCACTTTCCCAGGAGAACAATAGATTCACCATTGATGGGGGTTAGGCAGTGGTGAGGAGCCCTTGGCCTCAAGAGTAAGGAACTTAAAGTCCTGCACCGTGTGTGGTTGGGGGGACCCATCTGGGAAACTCTATTGAAGCATCATGTAGAATATCTACCTTGGTAGGGACATCATTAGAAGCTGGGTTCTCTTTTTTTGGCATCCTTACCAAGGTGGTTTGGACTTCCCAGTTGGGATTTTAGGCAAACCTTCATGTGATGTAATACTGAAGTTACCCTTCATGATCACTCCGCATCTACTGGTCCATGACAAACCTTGATGAAGAGGATCCCTTGAGACCTGACATGAATTGGCTGTTGGTGTGAATTTTGACATGAGATAATCAAAAAGACCAAAGACTGTGAACCCAGAAGAACAGCCGGAGAGGACGCTGCAGGGAGCTCACTGGAGGGGGTGATTTTAGTTTTTCATACTACATAGTAGAGGGGTAGAAGTGTAAGTAATTTTTGATTCTTGACCTGGCAGCAAATTACACAAGAGAGGGGTTCTTGTCCCCATTACCCCAAACACACACATATTTATGTATATTTTATTTTGTTCATTTATGGAGCATTGTCATGACTTTTGTTGATTTTTCTCCTTTATTTCTTGCTGATGGTTCCAGAGAATGCTGGAGTACCAAGAACTCTGATTTGCTGCATTACCAAGCAGAACAGCTGGGAGCTGAGCGCCCCCTTGAGGAAGTTCAGATTCATGACAGCAAAAGGAGCTTCAAAAGTCTTTCGGTCTCATTAAAATATTTATTTTTTTCCTAAGTAGAAATATTTAGTTTTTGCATAAAAATGTTCTTTTCCTAATACTGTTTTCACATTTTTGCCATCTTTTGCTGCAAATTCTTTGCAGTCACTTCCTGTGTACATACACATCAGTCACCAGTAATTGCTGATTGGCCTATTTTAGGGCAAGTTTCCTTGTGGTGACAACACTGGGCCATGTCTGGTCAGTGAGCTTCTTGTAGTCTTCATTAGAAGTACACATAATCGGTGACAACATAGGAGAACAATAGAAGACAAGCACATTGTGTTGTCACTATAACAGGAAGTGCCTAAAAAAGTCTTAGTGTCACCCTTGCTAGGAAATAGGAATGCTATACTAGGATAGCATACTAGGATAAATAGGAATGCTCACTAGGAATGCTAAAAAGAATATTTTAATACTATTTAAAAATATGTTCTGGAGTCCTCCTTTTATTTTCTTGACATGATATTAGTGTAGTCAAGCTTAGCATTTGCTTGTTACAGATTTGGGTGAACCTCTCACCCGGTGGCACCGTGGTGACCCAGCCTAGATGATACGGAAATAATTTGGGATTTCACAGTGACAGGATAAAGCTGTCTATCTCCATATATAGCTCCATGGAGGAATCCCCGAGCCGATGACACAGCCTGACGCCTCGGCACCCAGCGAGATTCTGCTCAGCGGTGTTCCCTCGTGCCTGCTACAGATGGCAGGCGGGCAGGATGGTGGCAGGTGGGCAGACCGTGGGAGGTGCAGGAGAACATCACCCAGTACAACTTTGTGCTATTCATCTGCTGGGGTCTCCTATCTAGTGATGATTAAAGAGGACCTGTGCTGTCCTGGCACACATCTCGATGGTATAGGTGCCAACAGGGCCGGCTCCTGAAGCTGGTATGGGCAGGACCCAAAATCAGACATTTCTGGGCCTCATACTAGATAGGCACAAGTCAGGGCCTGGTGCAGACATCACATGTGTCCCCCATGATGACGTCCCTGGGTATTAAACGATGCCACACACGGTTATACATCTTCTCCCCAACTTCTTCTGGGTTGAGGGATTCAGCTATCTTGGATGGCCGGGCTAGGATGACGTATCTTCTACCCAGGAGAGAGAAGTTTGAAGGACGGACCCTTCTAAAACATGGTTCAGCTGTTGGTCAAGGTCGGGTCCAACCCAAACTCACCAAGGGCTTGGCAGCCATTGTCTCCGAGCATTGTCCCTAGAACAGGAATAACGAGAAATCTCCTAATAGTTTCGTGCCTTTTTTAGGGTTGGTGCCAAGGTTAGGGTTAGCACTAGTATTAGGGCTTTGTGTTCTCATGATGGTTAGGTTACTGGTCCAAAAACTTGGGCTTTGGAGGCAAAACCCAGGTCATCTACATGCCATGTCACCCACTTGACTTGAGATCTGTATATCCCTGGGTGGAGACAGGAAACACCGAGGAACATAGTGGTATGGGTGCCAAAAGACCTGAACAGGTGATGCATGCCACTAGTGCACCGGATAATGAGCAGAGGAACGCAGATCAATAAACAAGCTGGGTCAGCAACAGGAGAGCGGGAGCAAGCCATGGTCAGAAGATAAGCCGGGTCAGAAAGGGGTAGATAGAAGTAACCTGTGGTCAGAGGACAAGCTAGGCCAACAAAACGTGAGCAGGAGCAAGTCATGGTCAGAAGATAAGCCAGGCAAACAGGAAGAAGACATAGACAGGAGACAAGACAAGTAAGCAATAGGTAGACAGGAGCAAGCCATGGTCAGAAGATAAGCCAGGCAAACAGGAAGAAGACATAGACAGCAGACAAGACAGGTAAGCAATAGGTAGACAGGAGCAAGCCATGGTCAGAAGATAAGCCCAGCAAACAGGAAGAAGACATAGTCAGGAAAGGGGTAGATGTGGTCCTGTGGTCTGAGGACAAGCTAGGCCAACAAAAGATGAGCAGGAGCAAGTCATGGTAAGAAGAAAAGCTGAGTCAGCATCAGGTGAGCAGAAGCAAGCCATGGTCAGAGCCAGAACAGCAACAGGTAAGCAAGAGCAACCTATTGCTGTTGGGCCAACAACAGGTGAGCGAGAGCAAGCTGTGGTGAGGAGACAAACGGGGTCAGCAACAGGTAGACAAGAAGATGTCATGGTCAGAAGACAAGTTTGGTCAGCGAGGTATAGATGGAAGCAACCTGTGGTCAGACGACAAGCTGGGCCAACAACAGGTGGACAGGAGCAAGTCATAGTCAGAAGGCAAGCCAGGTCAGTAAAAGATAGACAAGACCAAGCTGTGGTCAGAAGACAATCCAGGACAGGCAGACAGGAACAGGTTTGGGTGGCCAGGTTTGTAGGATCAGGATCTGAAGACCTTCCAGAACAGCTCTGCACCTCGTAGAGGCCTTCTGGTATCCCAATGAGGAGATGCTATTTTCATAGCATGCAAACTCGGTCTTCATGAAAGCCCAAATTCCACTCCCAAAGCAGGGACATCATGTTTTTATCGCTAAATGGCCATCATGCCAACATTTTATTGAAGATCCAGGCCATACCTGGTTGTTTACTCTTTGATAAACGTGTCTCTTGAGTTGTGATGAATCCTTTGGTGGAGTTTTGGTCATCTTCTGTCTCTTGATCTGACAGCATCGTAGCTCGTGTACCCAGTATATGTTTTTGTGGTATCGGTGGATATTGTCTTCCAGGTATTGGTGGTATTGTCTTCCAGGTATTGGTGGATATTGTCTTCCAGGTATTGGTGGGTATTGTCTTCCAGGTATTGGTGGATATTGTCTTCTAGGTATTGGTGGGTATTGTCTTCATGGTATTTGTGGATATTGTCTAAAAGGTATTGGTGGGTATCGGTGGGTATTGTCTAAGAGGTATTGGTGGGTATTGTATTCGGGGTATTGTTGGGTATTGTCATTGAGGTATTAGTAGGTATTGGTGGGTATTGTCTTCGGGGTATTGGTGGGTATCAGTAGGAATTGTCTTCGGGGTATTATTGGGTATTGTCTTCACAGTATTGGTGGGTATTGTCTTCCAGGTTTTGGTGGGTATTGGTGGGTATTGTCTTCCAGGTTTTGGTGGGTATTTGTGGGTATTGTCTTGGAGGTGTTGGTGGGTATTAGTGGGTATTGCCTTCGGGGTATTATTGTGTAATGTCTTTGAGGTATTGGAGGGTATTGTCTTCATGGTATTGGTGGGTATTTTCTTCGAGGTATTAGTGGGTATCGGTAGGTGTTGTCTTCGTGGTATTGATGGGTATTGTCTTGGAGGTATTGGTGGGTATCGGTGGGTATTGTCTTCATGGTATTGTTGGGTATTGTCCTGGAGGTATTGGTGGGTATTGTCTTTGTGGTATTGGTGGGTATTGTCTTCATGGTACTGGCGGGTATTGTCTTCGAGGTATTAGTGGGTATTGTCTTCGTGATATTGGTGGGTATTGTTTTGGAGGTATTGGTGGGTATCGGTGGGTATTGTCTTCATGGTATTTTTGGGTATTGTCTTGGAGGTATTGGTGGGTATTGTCTTCGGGGTATTGGTGGGTATTGTCTTGGAGGTATTGGTGGGTATCAGTGGGTATTGTCTTCGGGGTATTGGTGGGTATTGTCTTGTAGGTATTGGTGGGCATTGTCCTGGAGGTATTGTCTTCAAAGTATTGATGAGTATTGGTGGCTGTTGCCTTTGTGGTATTGGTACAGAACCGCCAATGAGGATGTTGTCTGTGACCCCATTGGAGAGATATAACAAGTTGTGTATCTGATGATGTGAAAATTTCCCGGAAGCAGCAGCCAGTGTGGGGCGCACATTGCCTATTGCCCCTCGTTGTCTCTGCCCCCCTCCTCTGGGATATTCGGCATCCACCACCAGATGGGAGGTGTGGACAGCTGCCAGTTGCAGTCTCTTCTCCGAGATGCGGAGTGATTCAGAGCTGATATAAATATCGTCTTGCAACTTGATAAACAGCAGATCGAGCTCCATGTACGGCAAATTCAGCAGCGCCTACTAAAAGGCGCCAAAACCCTCATCATCATCCTTGTCACCCATCTACTATCACAAGTCTGGCGCACAGGAAACAAACAACGATTGGTGGGTGCCGAACGTGACAGTAATTCCTTGCCAATATCACTGAATATTTAGGAGCTGCCAAGAAAGAAGACACATTCACATTATTCTTCAACAGCAAGGCGCCTAAGGTGTGCAAAGCAGTACTTAAGGAATGCTAAAGTGACATGTAATCTCCAAAGAACACTTCTGCATGCCTTTTAAGGTAAATTTAATACGGAAAACATTCATTACTAAAAGATAAAATAAAAAAATATATATTTTTTATTCAATGCTTTCCATTAAAAGTCCCAAGCAGTAACTTTTTTCTTCCACTGGATGGCACTAGCCTTCCAAGTTAAATGACAGTCAGCATGACCAAGCCCACATGTGATACGCTCAGGCTGTCATGGACCTGCCCCCGAGGACACATTAAGGAAGCATATATAAGTGATTACCGTACTTACCCTGGAAGCAATAAAAAGGGTTTACTTGCCCTGGAAGCATACGCCAGGGATTGTTTACCCCGGAAGCATACTCAAAGGATTGTTTGCCCAGAAAGCATACGCCAGTGATTGTTTGCCATGGCAGAATACGGTGCTTATTGCTTTCTCACTAACCTACTCTTACATAATACAATAAGCTATGTGGATTGAAGTGAGCAAAATATCTATCCAATAAGAACACAGACGGTAAGATTCTAAAAAAAAAAAGCATGCAGACCCTCTGTTGGGTTTTTACTTCTTGTTCCAGTGTGGTCACCAAGACAGGAAGTGAGGTCAAATCTGTCGATTGGGTACAAGCAGGTACAACCCTCCCTCCTCCCAACATTCCTGCACATGCAGCGCTCCTCTCCCCCTCTGAGGTGTCGGCACACCTTCCTGCGGGATTGTCAGATATCGAGCGAGGTTCGGTCTCCATGGAGATGCAGAAACTGCACAGACGTTTATTTTAGGACAGGATTAGGACTAAATTTAGCGCTTTGTGTCGTCAGGCTGCTCGGCAGTCATCCCTGTTTACACCTGTAAATAACGTGACCTGTGCTGATCCGCCCGTCCCCGGGGTCACCAAGTGACCGATACATAAAACGAGACGGGTGTTGTCACCACACAAGCTGCTCATAGGGTGAGTGACCCCAAATAACAAGGGGTGCCATGGCACCCAGCTCCTCTGCGTCATCTAGGACAATCCACCCCAGCGATGGCTGCCGGCCGGCACTCCTCAGGGTGGTGACAACTCTGTACCCCGCTTGTCTAATGTGTGTTCAAAGGAACACTCGATATCTGACATTTCATGAGGTGACAACGCTTAGGCATCTTTGGGAGTTAGGGACAGAGCGTTGTCACCTTATAACAGGAAGTGCCTGAAGAAGGAGCACTATGGTAGGATCACTGGGAATTATTGACATAATGCTTATATGAGATTGTAGGGATTTGGTTTACTGACCCCGAATCCGGATTCAGCATGACAGGTCCTCTTAGATATAACTAACTTACATCTTCTAAGTTCTGAGGTCTATATTGCATGAAACTGGGGCAAAAAAAATCTTACCCCCAGCATTACTATGCTCCGAGGTCACATTTCCCACGTGGGCCTCCATACAACATGAAATTTGTGTAATCTCCTTCTGAACATTTCATCCACCAATGTGAAAAAGGGAGAGTTTGCATTAAAACCACTGAATTTTCATCCTCGGAGGCGGAGCTACAAAGACTTATTATAATTTTGCTCTTCAGGGGCGGAGCTAATGTCTCCTATTTGAATATTTCTCCTTGTAGGTGAAGATGAAAAGCGGCCACTTAGCCTAATTTTTCTTCTATGAGTGCAGCTGCCCCTATGTATCCGGAAATCATGGCCATGATGGTATTAAGGCCTGATTCTGATTGGCTAGAATTTCCAAACAAGTTCTCCCTTCCAATTCCTTTTCTTGGATAGAAAGTGTCCGGAGCTCGGATCGGATGAGGTCAAACACTCAATGCAAATTGTGTTTATTGATCGATATTCACCAATAAATTTGATCAATTTACAACCAATCAGAACCCAATGTCCACTATTACCTCATAGAATTACAACGTCTCTAGTATATTGTAAGACCAAGGCTTGTAGCTTGGGGAGAGGGGGAGGGGACATGGCTGTGGCCCCCTATTTGCAGCGCAGTGTGCCTGATTAAACTGCTGGTGAAATCCACAGTAATCTATACCCACAGTGCCTCCTGCAGGTCCAAAGGGAATAGAGGGCCACCTGCTGGTGGGCAGAAGAAGTGTATGGGTGGCAATACCCACAGTTCCACCTACAGGTGAACGAGGTCTGTGAAAATGTCCAAAGAATAGAAAGTGCCACCTGCTGGTGGGCTGAAGAAGTGCATGGTAGTCTATAGCCACAGTGCCACATACAGATAAAAGAGGCCTTTAAATATGTCCAAAGATAAGAGAGTGCCACCTGCTGGTGGTCAGAGGAAGTGCACAGTAGTCTATACAAACAATGCCACCTGTAGGTGAACAAGGTTTTTGAAACTGTCCAAAGAGAAGAAAGGGACACCTGCTGGTGGGTAGAAGTGCATTGTAGTCTATACAAACAATGCCACCTGCAGGTGAACAAGGTTTTTGAAACTGTCCAAAGAGAAGAGAGGGACACCTGCTGGTGGGTAGAAGAAGTGCATTGTAGTCTATACTGACAGTGCCACCTGCAAGTCAAAGAGGTCTATAAAAATGTCCAGAGAAGAGTGTGCCACCTACTGGTGGGCAGAAGAAGTGTATGGTAGGCAATACCTACAGTGCCCCCTGCAGATGAAAGAAATCTATGAAAATGTCCAAGTAGAAGAGTGTGCCACCTACAGGTGAACGAGGTCTGTGAAAATGTCCAAAGAATAGAAAGTGCCACCTGCTGGTGGGCAGGAGAAGTGCATGGTTCCCTATACCCACAGAGACACATATAGATAAAAGAGGCCTTTAAATATGTCCAAAGAGAAGAGAGTGCCAACTGCTGGTGGTCAGAAGAAGTGCACAGTAGTCTATACAAACAATGCCACCTGCAGGTAAACAAGGTTTTTGAAACTGTCCAAAGAGAAGAGAGGGACACCTCCTGGTGGGTAGAAAAAGTGCATTGTAGAGAGAGTGCCACCTGCTGGTGGGTAGAAGTGCATTGTAGTCTATAGCAACAGTGCCACCTGTAGGTCAAAGAGGTCTATTAAAAAATGTCCAAAGAGAAGAGAGTGCTACCTACTGGTGGGCAGAA